>NC_138552.1:133843735-134101235 GCF_964273705.1 Natrix helvetica | reverse complement strand
TAAATATTGTGGATGTTTAGCTAGAATAGGACATAAGGATTCAGTGTTATTGGAGGATTTTAGAAATAGTAAATGAAATGCCAGTATGTGGTTATGTATTAAATCTTGGTATATTTTATGATGAAGGACGTTTAAACAATTGTAGTCAGATGAAAATGGAGGTATGATGATGGTAACATGTATAAATATCTGAGTTAAAATACTTGAGTTAATATGAATTATGCTTGATGACTGTGGAAGAGATGCACGAAAGCCTTTTGTAACCAACTGATACACTTTCCACAGTATGTAAAGAAGGAAGATTTTATGTGTTGAGTTTGTTTTGAAAATTAAAAAATAAATAAAAAAGAAGCATTTTAACAGGAAAAAAGCCAAATCCTAGCCCGCAGGTTAGCTTCTGTTTCAGCCACAAGAGTTATTCTTGGGAAAAGTATCCTTTTTCTAATTTCTTATCACTGTCCTGACACATCCTACTTCTCCTCTCATAGGTATTTGATTATCACAATAATAGTTGTCGATACACATTTCTAAAAGCACAGGTAGACTAATATACTTGCTTTAGCTAGTACATAAAAATCTTGGAAGTCCAATTTTATTGATCCTTTTAAGTTGAAAGCCCATATTTAATGTCTACATCCACTATCAGGTTTTTAGATAGGTTGCGTGATCGCACATGTCAGAAGATGATTTCTATATCTTAATGCTGGAAATATTTGATACACCGAACTCACATTTCTCCCTCTCTTTCTCTACAGTTTATGAATTTAATCTCATTTTTAACTTTCTGTGGTACATATTGTAAAAGGTGAACTCACATGTTTCTCCTATCTCTGGCCCTATCTCTTACCATAGGGGCAAATATTCTTTTTTAAGCCAGGAAAAGCTGGCTCCCTTCACCATTGGCCATGCTTCCTACATATGCAAGGAAGATGTACAGCAAGATCCAGAATGCCAAAGGTTGCCTACCATGATTTAAAGACAGACTTTTGATGTCAGAGGTAAGAGAGTTTCCGTGTGCTTCCTACCTAAACACAATTTTATTTGCCTCAACTGACAGCATTTTTTCCTGGATAACTGCCAGGAATATAGTCATGAAAGGACAGGATTGGGGGTGGGGTGGGGTGGGATCTGTCTAAGGGCAGATCTTGGCCAATCGGCCCTTCCTGAACATGGTAACAGATGACGTCACCTTCCTCCCTCTCCCAGCTTATTGCAAATGCACCCCACACCCAGATTTTCCATTTTCCATGCAAAACTGCTGTTTTCTGACCCAAGTCTCTTAAGCCCTTCAGAGTAGATGGTCTCCACTGTGTCATGCCATTGGAGTAGCAATCCCAGATCCAAATGCTTATAGTGTTTTCTCCATTCTAGTGACTGGTGGCTGTCTTAGGTAGGCATTTTACCAATGCTATGTTCTCTTCCTTTTTAGTAATCTTGCAATTAACCCAATGACAGCCAATACAGTCATTGAGCTATCCTCAACCCTAGAAACTTGCACTCCATCCAACTCTGATATAGTTGGTGCTCGTTATGCACAGATTCTAAATTTGTGTATTCCCCTACTTGCTAAAAACTACTTGCAACCCCCTGAATCCATACTTGTGGCGCTTTCAAAGTCATTCATGAACACGCACAATGGTGAAAAATGTGAGCCATGCGTGCACATGTTCCTAGCTGAGGTTCCAGTATTTGTTAATTCTGTGTTTGTGCTGATTTTATAGACACTGTGGATAATGAGAATTAGCTGCAACCCACATTGGTCACCCTTTAGGCTGAGTGAAACATGGTCCCCTTGTTTTTCTACCCCCTGTCCAAAGTATCACAAGCTTCCCCTCCTTTTTCTTTCAATAGGAATTTAAAAACATCTTTTCACTTGCAATTTAGGAGTTTTATTATTGTGTTTTTATAATGCTGACCTATCGGTTCTTCCTTACTGCAGAATTTCCATGGATGTAATGAGGAGCAAGAGAACAATTTATTCCTTACTGCTTTGATTATTGCAGCATTGGAGCTGCAATGATACCGTATGGGGATGAAAGAGGAAAGAAAGGGTTTGCATTCATGTCAAAGGGGATCCTATAGATGGAAAGAGTGTGTGAAATGATCCATGTATATCAATATCAATATCAAGGCAAGGCAAGGCGAGGCGAGGCGAGGCGAGGCGAGGCGAGGCGAGGCGAGGCAAGGCAAGGCAAGGCAAGGCAAGGCAAGGCAAGGCAAGGCAAGGCAAGGCAAGGCAAGGCAAGGCAAGGCAAGGCATGGCAAGGCTTCTGAAAAGAAACAAAGCAAAACCAGGTAATGGTAGACTGACCACACAGGAACCAACCCGCAAGGCTTACTTTCCCCGTGTGCATCAGAAGGGCAGGATGCAGGAGAATAACCAGTCAGGTCTTGTTGTGGCCACAGTCTAGAAAAAGCATTAGCATTTTCTGAAATTGGCTTAGGGAAAAGCTGGAGCAGCCCAGGAGGTATGCAGCTTAAGGCAATTTTGTGCTGCAGCTAAGCTACTTGTCTCCATTGCTATTATTGCCATCAGCCCTAAATACCCAAATACTCCTACTGTACATAAGCTGCTCTGGGTATTAAGCTCGCCCTCAGCCTTCCCCTCTTTGCTGTTGGAAGATAGAAGTGCAGAACAACCTCTCCAGAAAACAGATGTTGCATTGGGTCTGAAGATGTTTCAGTACCAGATGGAGTCCCCCCTCCTCGTTTTTTTTTTTGGCGCAGCTTTTAACTTTTCAACTGTCAGACTTTAATTCAGTTCTTTGCTGGGAGCTCTACTGCGCTTGCATATTGTTTTGTTTTATTATCATTCTTAAAGCCTTACGAAGACCAAGGCATAAAATGTAATAAATATGTAAAATGAAAATAGATGTATCGCTAAAAGGTGGCATTGCCAAGAGCTTAGAGGGGGCAGCTCGAAATGTCAGCTTGGAATCTGAGACATTGATTCAGGGGCCGTGAACTGTTCCAGTTAAATAATCATGGTCATTGGTATGCCAGACATGGGCACGGATGGGCTTGTTAGCTAATACATTCCACTCGTAACGCTCCGAAGGGGAACTCCAAAATTAAGCATCACACCTATTAAAGGATTTGGGGAATGCAAGTGTCGCATTAGCAAACACCAAGGTACTGGGTACGTACTACCTATTGATTTTAACGTCAATAATTGTTAGGTTTTTTTTTTAGAACCCACGAAAGGGCATTCTCAACCAGTGAGTCAAAAATAATTACATCATAATTCCTTAAGTAAGTTCAGAAAACAATTTAACTACAAAAATCTCAAACGGTTACTATTGATGTTTTTGCTAGGTTTGATCCAGTGATGGGTTTCCATTTTTTTTACTACAGGTTTGCTCATGCTTGTGTGCACGCTCGCATGCGCGCGATGCTTCTGCACATCCGGGTGGGTGGGTGGAGCTTCCTGCCGCTGCTACTACTGGTTCGTCCGATCCGGGCCGAACCGGGAGCAACCCACCTCTGGTATGATCTCACCAATCGCATCAGATGTGTTTTATGATAGAGGGCATAGATTTTGGAAAGCAGCTTCACGACTTCTCAATACAGGCTGCCCTCTTCCAATTCATAAGAGACCTCAGTACACAAGGTATCAGGTGTATGTTATAGTTTCACATTAATATTTCACTATTGTTACCATTTTGGCTTCTCCATCAACAAAAAACAGCCTCTCCCATACACCTGCAGATCAATGTCACAAAATCGATAAGTACTAGAAAGGAGGTTTAGATGGGCATTGACCAATATTCCAGGATTGCAACAGGTTTACTAATACAATCCTACAAACATTTTCTGTTTGCATGATATGCTTAAGAAGACCAAAAGTCAAGATACAAAAATTCTGCTCTGCATGGTATCTTCTAGTTTATTTTGGAAGGGTGGGCAAAATTCAGTGCCAGCATGTCATAAATAATCAACTATGGTTTAAGTTACATAACTCTTCAGATTTTTAAAATGGCAACAGCACTGATTCTATCTTAGATCCCTCTCTTGATTCCTTTTATTTATATGGTTTAGTCCTTGGGCCAATTGAATACCAATCTCCAATCAGTTGTTCATTCATTGATTGACCACTATTATCCATGTAATTAGTGTAAAAAATACTAGCCATGAAAAAAATAACATTGGAATAGCCAACTTAAAGCTTAATTAAAAATGACATGGAAGAAAATCAATAAATATTGATATTCACACTTCTGTGTATTCTTTTCAGGAAATTATTTAATTTGCCAACTGTTTTGTTGGTAAAACCAAAACATAAGGCTATTCTTTTTCCATACTTTAATAGCAGTGTTTCAGTGTTGCAAAATATAAGAAATAACAACTTTTTATTACTAACACAATAGTTACAATGTGTCATGTGTTTCTGCAAAGGGAACAAGACAAAAGCTGGGGCACAGTTTTTTTTAAAAAAAATAAGTTCCATAGTGCTATTTTATAGGTTATACTATCTTTTTTGTTTTGTTTTTAGGAACTGTGATAGTTTTATTTTGATTTTTTTGCAGATTATAATTTCAATGTTAAAATTTTAATTTCTTAAGCTTTATTTAGGTCTTGGAGATACACTTTAGGGTTTTACAGTAATATAGTAATATATTGCCATGTTTCCCTGAAAATAAGACAGGGTCTTATTTTCTTTTGACCCCCAAAATATGAACCTAGCTTTATTTTCAGGGAGGTCCTATTATTTTTGAGGTGCAGGAGGCAGTGAGCATGGTCATCTCCTGCTGCTGTTGTGTTGCAATATTTTCTGGGAGGGCTTATTTTCATGGGAGGGCTTAATTTTAGCGCATGTGCTCAAAAGCGCAATTGGGCTTATTTTCCGGGGAGGGCTTATTCTCAGGGAAACATGATATTATGCTATTTCCCTCTTCCACTTGAGGTGTTTTTAAGATGGAGTAGTTGCTTTACATTTGCGGTTTGACTGCTGGTCTTTGACACACAAGGACTACACAAGGAGTAGTAAAATCCTGTCCTGAATCACTATGATGAATAACCAATGGATAACCTGATCCAAGAGTTGAAATTAAAAATTGAAAGTTAAAGTGATAATTTCTCAGTAAAACATTGTTTTTAAAACTAATAAAAATGAAAAGTACTGAAGAACAGAAACTTTGTTGTGCTGGAATAACTGAGTAGCTTGAATAGGTAGAGTAAGATTTCCAGATCAAATCTGCCATGATTCAAATGGGCACTGGATAACCAAAGTTAGGATGTTCTACATCTCTTTGCTGCTATCTAGATGCACCCCTGCAGTGCTGATGCGGTGGCAAAAGAAGGATTGCGCTTATTACAATTAATTAACAGTTCAATGAATTCATGCAACAGAATTCATTATGGAAGCTTAAGCAGTCAGTCTAATAAAAATCATGAAGCCAGGCTGCTGCAGGATATAGAAGCTTGTGTGAAAAGTGCTCATATGTGCTTCCTCTCTTGTACTCCCTTGGTGGTCTCCCATGCATCAACTTTACATAAGTTCCTCTAGTAAGCTTTCTAAAGCTTCAAAGGTAGAGTCCCCCAGAGTTGAATTGCCCCCCACCCTGCTGCTCCCTTGTTTACTAAAAGGAAGCCAGAAGAGGAATTGTCTAACATTTCTCTAATCTCAAGAACTCTGATGTTCATCCATCGGGTTTGAAGAGGACCTTGACATCTAACAGGTCGTGGGCTGGCCACGATGTGTCTGCAGATGGCTGGTAAGTCCTATAAGGACATAAAATGTTCTGCCACATGTTGGGCAGACATGTGTGGGCACCACTGTTGCAGCATTTGCAGCTCTGGCTTTGCGGAGTGTTTGCTTCTCTTGTGCTATGGTGGTTCTTCTGTCCTCAGATGTCTGGAAGCCTTGGTGGATCATCGTGCACCATGTTGATCAATCTTCTGCCAGGTGGTCGTGTCGATATCCAGGGACTTGAAGGAGGCTTTCAACGTGTCTTTGTATCACCTTCTTTGTCCCTTGTGTGATCACTTTTCTTGAGATAGCTCACCATAGAGGAGCTGTTTGGGGATATGATGGTCTGGTATCCTTGCAACATGGCCTGCCCAGCGTGTGGTATATGGGATATGTCGTGTCCTTTTAGGACAGCTCATTTTAGGGCAGCTTTTAAGGCATCTCATCCACCTTTGGTCCCCACCTGTCACTCAGCTCAAGAACTCTATACTAAAGTTGGAAGCATTGCAATACAATGACTGCTGTTTCCATGATTCTTTCTTTTGGAGCATAGAGATTTGGACCAAAAAAAGGACATCAGCTTTTGCTTGGAAGCCACCTGTGACCATATTAGACAAACAAATGAATATGTAAATGCCACCTACCCCTCAAGCGCCAGCATAGTGTTTAACAGGATAAGGCAGGGGTGTCCAAACTTGGGAACTTTAAGACTTGTGGACTTCAACTCCCAGAATTCCCCAGCCAGCATGGCTGGCTGGGGAATTCTGGGAGTTGAAGTCCACAAGTCTTAAAGTTCCCAAGTTTGGACACCCCTGGGATAAGGGAACAACCATCATCATTCAGTGACAGTAAAATCTGCATCTGCGTAGAATGTTCATATACAGGTAGTTCTAGAATTATGACAATTGAGCCCAAAATGTCTGTTGTTGAGTGAGAAATTTATTAATTGAGTTTTGCCCATTTTACAACCTTTCTTGCTACAGTTGTTAAGTGAATCACTGTACTTGATAAGTTAGTAACCCAGTTGTTAAAGTGCCTCTGGCTTTCCCATTTATTTTGCTTGTCAGAAGGTTGCAAAGAAGGATCACATGCAACGCTCTGAACCAGTATGAACCAATTGCTAAATATCTAAATTTTGATCGTGTGACCATGGAGATACTGCAAAAGACATAACTGTGAAGAGTGGTCGTAAGTCACTTTTTTTCAGTGCCGCTGTAACTTTGAATGGTCGCTAAATGAACTGTCGTAAGTCAAGAACTGCCTGTATATATGTAACACATACAGATGGGTGCACCAACCCCTTTGTGGATCCTTGCCCATTGCAATCTTGTGGCAGTGCCTGACTGACCTTGAAAAAGCTAAGCAGGATCAGATCTGGTTGTTACTTTGATGGGTCTTCACCAGTAAAGTTCTTGGGGGGGGGGGGGGTTTAAAAATTTTGAAATCTCCTATCTGCTGTAGTAAAAAAGAATCTGGAAATTTGAGAAGATACTGGTGGGCTGCCAGCTCCCAATTTGCTTCTGGGCACCTATTTCAGGCCCACCATTGATACACCCAATCAAAGAGAAACTACGCTGATGTGCTTATCCAGTGCAAACCCTATAAGATGATGGGCATCCTATCCACATTCCTCATTGGTTTTTTTGAACTCATTCTCTCTGAGCTTTTCTTTCTTCTTATTGGTGAACCCGGATGGAGATGATTGCCCAGAGAATGTTGTTGTCCTTTGATGTTTCTAATAGAAGATGCAAATGTTTAACAGATGGAAATGATGCTGCTAATAAGAAAATAGCCATGAAGTACACAAATACAATTAGAAAAACTTGGAAGAACGGCTAATATATCTGAGCCACTTGGTGTTGAAACAAAGAGGCAGGAGTTCCTTTGAAGGAAGCAAACATGTTTAGGAATCACATGTCATTGTCTATCATGGGAATTTCCTTTCAGCCTCATCTTTCAACGGGAACAAAAGATCCAGTGAAGGCTCCAAAGGCAATCCAGTCTTCTCTACGCACGAGAACGGAGAGGAATAATTCCCTAAATTTTGTTGTTATTCTCAGTTTTATTTACAGAGTTGGGTAGAGATGGAGGCCACCAGGAAACCACACAGTCTAGGGATCTTGGAAATGGTAAAAACATCTGAGAAAAAGGCAATGATAAGTCACCTTTGTAGCATTGTCAGGAAAACTATATGGATGTTTCCATGTAAACATCAAACTTTGAGCTCAATTTGAAGAAGACTTTACCTTAAGACAGGTAAAGCTGTGGCCCACTACCCATTGGGAACTGGGTTGCTGAAGTGCCAGGCAACTGTGCAAAGCTTTGTTTGTGCATGTGCAGGATTTATGTTATATGCGGAAAACCACCGCTGTGGCACCGCTCATGCACAGAACCAAAAAGCTTGGGGACCCATGCCTTACGAGGCACTTATCAATAGCAGAGAATATGGGTAGCTCAGGGTTGAAGTGTGAATTCCTTAGTGTTCTCTGAGCTTGGTTGTTTTCATTACAAACTAGGCAACATCATTACCAAACTGGGTAACATTATTACCAAACTAGGTAACATTACCATCACTGATGATGTTACCTAGTTTGGTAATGAAATGTCTTCCAGAAAAGAACTGAACTCCAGGGATGCATATGTTAGATATAACTTCATACTACATTAGTTCTAAGGTTTAGGCCATTTTATTCATACGTACAAAAATACAACCGTATTTTTCACTCCATAAGACACACTTTTTTCTCCCAAAAGTGGGTGGAATGTATGTTCATCTTTGGTGAGTAGCAGCCAGGCTGTCGCAGTGGTGGGGTCCTTTTATAGTGCTGAACCCCACCTTTTCTGTCTTTTTCATTGCCTGCCTCTTCTGTCTCTTTTCCTCAATAGGCAGAACTGGTACATGAGACAACACATATGTATTGTCTCTCAGGCTCTGCCTGAAAGTTTTTTCTCTATACCTAGGTGTGCCTTATAGAATGAAAAATACAGTAATTAGAAGTGTGCCTATTAAATATGTTACATAACATATTGTAGTATCTCCTGATAGTAGAACTGAATAGTTGAGGGTTACCCCTTCTGTGTGATCATGATCCAAGGACAATCAGGTATCTACTGAAATTACTTTTTCACCAAGACACTGGCTTAAATATGCAGGCAAGTCATGATTATTTTAGTGGATACATGTTGCTTTCATAGTTCATAGAAATGTGTGAATGTGGTACCTTTCTTTTTGAGTCCTGTTGAATTGGTAAGACTGATATGCTATGAAGTTATTTATGCTTTATTGCACTTCATATGATTAATTGTTGGTATTTCATGTTTGACCACAAGAAGCAGTAAATAGGAAAAAAAAAGTTTCCCATAGGCTTTTCTAATAAAATGATTCATTAATTTACTTTAATGAATATACTTTAATGTACTTCTAATAGATTAGTAGCATTTTCAGTGCAGGTGCAAATAAACAATGGTGGGCTTTTGTATCTTTATATCAAAGGATTTTTTTTAAACCTGAAAAAAAGAAAATCAACCAATGGGGAGCATTTTGTAGCAAAGAAAGGTCCCATAAGGAAATGGTTAGGGACCTTTATTCTCTCCTCCCACACACTGTTCTGTTCAAATTCATCTCTCCCTGAGTTTAAAGGACATTTTCAAAAATTAAGAGGCACTTTATGTATCTGCCACATCACATCTAGTTTGATCCTAAGTGTCCATGAATGTCTTAAGTTAAAGCAAAGGACTAATTGTGTATTCTTGGCAAGCTTGTTCCATGTAGTCTAATGTATTTATAGAGAAACATGAAACTGGCAGGGTGGCAAACTCTGATGGGCAGCTGGCCAACTGGAATGAATAAACAGAGCTCCCTCTTTGCAAAGGTTTTGCCCAGGCAGAATTTTGTATATTGATGGGTGATGATACATGTTCAGTTTATGTCTGGGAAGACACCCACAATCTTGAATCCTTTTCACTAAATCTGAAGTGGCGCATAGTCCGCAGTCCATAAAAAAAAAAATCAGAAGGCAGCCCTCACATTTCACACTCTGTTGTGAGCATAGTATTGCAGTCTGGATAACTAAGTGCAGGGGTGAAATCCACTTACGTTTGCTACCGGTTCGGTAGCAATATGAGCGCGAGCGTATGTGAGGATCTTCTGTGCTTGCATAGAATGTCAAAATAACATCCAGGTGAGTGGGCGGAGCCTGCTACAAGCGTGCCTGGCAATCAAGTAAGCGAACAGCGAGGGGGAGGGGGGAATCCACTGTGCCAGACGATTTAGATTAGCTAAAAAGCAGGAAATCCTGCTTTTTAGCTAATATAAATTGCACAGCACAGCTGATTGCCGGAAAAACTGGTTTAGCTGAACTGGTACTACTGGTTCGGACAGTTCCGGTCCAGTAGCAAAGTTGGCATCTTTGCTATCGGTTCAGGTGAAACCGTCTGAACCAGTAGCATTTCACCCCTGACTGAGTTTACTTGAATTAAACTTTATTAACATTCTCTCACTCTCTCCTTTTTTCTTCGTCAGTTCAAATCTTAAATGAAAGGTGGGGAAGGAGGAAATCTAAGAGGAAAACAAGACCCACATATATTTCCTTCCTTTGATCTTGTACGTAGGTTTTCCTGTGTTGGAAAAAGAGAAGAAATCTAAGGCACAGTTGGGGAGTAAAATATAACTAAAACTAGATTTCATTCTCTCTGATGGAGGTCTATTGTCTGTTTCATCATCAAGCCAATTAGAGTCTTGACAAAAGAAAACAATTTGCCATGTCTTTCTCCCTGAATCTTCAGGGAAGTTTAGGGTGTAAATAGGTTCATCTCTGTTGAGAGGGAAAATCACAAATGAAGATTTCATTAGATGCCTGCTGCTCTCTATTCCCACAGCTCTGATCAGGTATAACATCAATCAGAGTGCCAACCATATTCTTGAGTTCTCATAGGGAACTCCATCTTATCCTCTCTTTGCTGGATGGGAGAGCTCCTATGTTCAGGGTCAATGAACAAATCTTCAGGAAGAGGTCATTTCCTGAAAAAATCTTGCCTTTGAACATCTCTCTTTCAAAGTAAGTAGCTGCATCCTCACGGAGAACATACAGTACCTGCGGCTCTTAACCTAACTTTGATGGCAGCTCAGCTATACATTTTACCTAATTACAAAAGAAAGAAAATCCTACAGGTGGTCTGCCATGCTGTCTTCTGATACTCCTTTCTCCTTTTTTTCTTCATGTTGTTCCTCCTCCACACACGCACAACACAAATGCATGCTGTCAGCCAACATTCATGGCAGCTGAACATGCCGGCTGAATTACTTTTCTTTTTTCTTTTTTTCAAAAAAATTTATTGGTTTTTTTAACATTTATAAGGAAAAGGGTAAGTGGAAGGGTATACAAATTTTGGCAGTTGCAAGTGTGGCAGGCGCCCCCTCCCTCCAAACTCATAGTATACATCTAAGTATAAAACATTAGTACATAATCATATAAAATCAGCATATTAATTCTAAAAATATTTCTAATCAGTTTATATATTGTAATATATAATCAACATATAATTTCATTACTACTTTCGGTCTGTTTATAACAATGTGGTTCTCTTATTCATTTTTGTGATCTGAGCTTTCTTGGTATTGCCCCTTCTCCCCCCGCTGGCAGAACTCCGGCCCCTCCCGTGTCCTGCATAACCGTTGTAGAGTCTTCTGTTTTTTCTAGGTTTGCTTTGTTTTTTTCCATAAAGGCCTGTGCCTCTATGGGTGTATTAATTCTAATTCTTGTCTCCTCCCAGAATATCAGCATACCTTCAGGCATCAACCATCTAAACCACACCCCCTTCTGGTATAATTTATTCGCCAATTGCGAATAATTTTTCCTTTTTTCCCTAATTTTCTTGGGGATTTGCTTCAGAATGGTTATTTCCCTCTCGTGGTATGTCAATGCTTGCCCCCTTTGTACACCCAGAATTTCGTCTCTTGTGCTTTTTCTAAGGAATTTAATATGGACCTCCCTGGGTACATTGTGTGTTCTGGCATAAGCTGAATTCACTCTATAGACCAGATCTATTTCCCATTCCATCTGTTGTTTTTCCGGCTGAATTACTTTTCTTGTCTTAAATATTGTGCTTCTTATTAACTTTGTTTTCCCTTCAATTTGCCTGGTGATGTCTAGAGGTAGGGAAATTTCTCTAGGAGGACTGAGAAATCAGCAAAAAAATGTCTTTTCATGATCGATAGGTAGGATCAAAATATTCAGAAGGCAAGCAAAGAGTCCCATGAGAAATATTTTGTCCTGAAGCTACTCTGAAATGGAGCATATTTTTAAATCAGTAACAGATATCATCCTTTCCTTTCCTTTCCTTTCCTTTCCGAGAGAATCAGAAATAAGTAGTTTACAAACATGTGGGTTGTATATGAGAGCTGTTGTTGACCATTGACTCTAGTCCTGCATCTCAGCTTCAAGTGAAGAAACATGCATACTTTTTGATATTTCTAAAGACTTGCCATCAACCCATACATGAGTCCACCAAGCCATTTTACATTTCTTTCTAAAGATGTTTGAAATCAAGGAATCAGGTCAGAACATCAGTCAAAAGCAGATCCTAAGTATCTGGGCAGCCACCAGCTGAAACAAAAGACAGAAAATATGACTGGCTCAGATTACAAAGAGAAACATCAGAGTTTGCACCATACATGCAATTTGGGGGTGGGTGGGGGATTTGCATTGTGTAAATGTCTATTCTTCCATATCTTTCTTAATTGAGTGGTCTCTCCTTGTTCAATCTTCCTGCTTGAAATGTGTCTGGCTCTTTCACTATCTAGCTAACTTTAACTCAAGCACCTTGAGATGATGAAATTAATAGAAAAATATAACATTGTAATATATGGATTTGATGATTAGGAAAAAATAGTAGATAATAAAAAAAATAGTGATATTGTTACTTTACAGTAGATCTATTAGTTAAGTTGCTGAACTGGAAAGCAAGAGACTGTGAGTTCAAGTCCTACCATAACCAGATGGGTGATTTTGGACCAGTCATTCTCTCTGAGCCCCACCCATCTCACATGATTGTTATGGGGAAAATAGAAATAGGAAAGTGTAATGGATATATTTGCTGCCTTGAGTTATTTATAAAAACAATAAAAACACAAATAAATAATCAAACAAACAAGCACATACATAAATACCAAACTGTTTTTGAATAATGAGTAATTCTTAAAATATTAAATATTAGCAATTTAGTAGGGGATAACAAATACATGGCGCAAATAAATGTAATCTATGTTTAAATAAATAAATTGGAAAAATGACAAAGAATGATAAGAGAGAATAGTATTGTTGAAACTGGAAGATTAGGCTTATACATACTTATTTGTATTATTATTGTTAGCTTTGTTTAAAAAAAGATTTGACCCAGTCAATACATTGTCCACAAAATATGTATGATGTGAAATGAAAACTGCAAATAAAACATTTTTTAAAAAAAAATGTGCATTTGTGCTGAAGATTGTTTGAAGTGATAGAAACCTTCAGTTCTTGTAGGAATTTATGCTACTACAGCCCAATTTCTCAAGATATTGAATAATCCTTGAAATATTTTTCTGGTAGCACACACACGGGGCAGGATTTATTGGTTGGCTGGGAGGGCTGAAATCTCATCTGATATTTGCCCCACTAGCAAGCTTTTCATTGGCCTGGTTTAAAATCTATTTTGGAGTCTGTAAGTTTAGCCTCTGGCATGTCACTTAAATATGATAGCTTAATATGTAATAAATTAAAATCAGGTTGATAAAGTCATCAGTTGAAGTCTCTCTCTCTCTCTCTCTCTCTCTCTCTCTCTCTCTCTGTGTGTGTGTGTGTGTGTGTGTGTGTGTGTGTGGTGTGAAAGCAGTTCACTTTGTGAATGGCTGTTCGATGATAGTTTATTTGAAAATGTTATTTGAAAGATTGTTCCAGTCCACGTCTTGTTTAAATCTGAAGAGCCGTAAGAGGGGAGAGCAGGCCTTCAGATTTACACATTAGCAGGCATCCATATCATCCAGGTGGCCACAAGATAGACAGCTCCAGCACAATCAATCCAAAGATATTAAACAGTTACTCTTTCCCTCTTTAATAGGCTTTCTGTATTTTAAAAAAAAGTATGGGAGAATTGGTGGTGGGAAAACACAGGAAGGATTAGATACGGAATACTTCATCATTTGGATTCCCATAACATTCCAGGTTGAGGTAGGGCAATGGTAGTAAAAAAAAGCAAAAAACTATACTACAGAAACACCACTTGCCACAGCCCCATTCTGGGGAGTTCTGTAGCATTTTCCACTCAGGTTACAGCAATTATTTTTAAGCATATACCTAAGCAACTACATCATTAGATTTAAATAAATGTGTATCTTTTTGTTTTTTTTTGTCCTCTTCATTTTCTCCTTCCAGTGATAACTTTTCTTTCTTTCTTTCTTTTTTGGACAATGGCCAAGCAGCCGACCAGTCTGTTACAGAGCTAATTTAGAACTTAGTATTTTTAATCGAAGGAGGACTGTAATGACTCAGGAATGCTTTTTTTTTTAATTTCCTCTTCTTTTTCTTACAGTCCCTCCCTTCACTTTGCTTCTCTCTCTCTCTCTTTCTCCCCTCCACTGGCTCCCAGCTCTTGGTCTGAGTGAGCTTGTTTGTGAGATGGGCTTTCCCAAATTCTCACAGCTTCTAATCTGGATACCATTTAATGTGACAGGCTCCTTGCCTGGTTCCCACAGCTGGTTAGTGTTTTGAATTCCTGGTTCATGAACGCATATCAGGGCTACATGGACTAATGCTCAGAGCACAGCCTAAGGCTGATATCTTTGATGACAGAATAATGGAAGAAGCACTGATGTTTTCCCTGTGTTTATAAATCTGCTGCCATTGGATGTTATTCTTGAAATGTTGTGGGAGAAATAGAAGATTGTCTAGGCTGCCTCATGGAAGCTGTTCATATATTAATGGAGATGAAAGGAAAGCATCTAAATAAGAGACATGAACAAGAAATATCAATTATGTCAATGTCAAGAATTGAAGGTTTAGAAATGTGCATACCACTTAGCATCAAATGTCGTATGTAATAAAAACTACATCAAATTGCAACCAATATTTTCCATGCCACCCAGAATCCTGTGGGATAAGGGGAGAATATCCTGTATGTACTATACCATAAATAAAGAAAATACATGTATCAATCTTCTAGTTTCTTCTCTTAGTCCCTAAAAAAAGTTATATCATCAGTTCAAATCTCACCTCTGCCAGCCTCAACCCCCATCCTGTCAAAATGGGGAAAAATAACAATGACTTCCTTACATTTGTGAAAAGCAGCACAATTACCTGAGCATTGGGGAGATGGGTGGCATATACATTTAATAAAAAAACCATCAAAGAAATAAAAACGGTCTCTGCCACAAGGAAAGTTAGCATGAGGGGAGAGGCAATTTACACAGCAGAAATAAGTAATATAAAGTAGCGTTCCTAGTGAAACACACCTATCCACACTCTTATTTCAAAATATATTCATTTGTATCATGCAAAGTGACATATTTCAAATGTCAGTAACTTGATCTTCAGCCTAGTTCCTCAGAGGTGAACCTTAAAGGCTACAAAAGGACTCCTTCCCTCAGTATCTCCCTGTGGTCTCACAAAGTGGCCATTTTTGTTTCTTGTGAAATGACCCCTTGAACTGCAACTCAGGGACATCAGGCCCACAGGTTGACCAGTTGATTTGTAGGTTGTCCTTTGGAAAGCCAGCAGCAAGGGATGGAACATAAGCTGACCCCACAAGAGTCCTTTTGTTCTTGCAGGCAGAAGAGTGTAAGATGGCACTGTCCTTGAAGTAGCCCACTGAATTGGACTGATGGGCTAAGGAGGAGATTCCTGCATTGTACTCAAGCTACTGGCACAAACAAATTTCTCTGAGGGAACTTGCCTCAATTTTGCCAAAATTAAAGAGCTGGCTATGCCTGAATCTACAGTGGGAAGGAGGGGGAAGCTCTTATTGTTTTTTTTTTACCCATGAGGAGAAAACCAAGAAGAAAAGAAAGGAATTGAGATGTGAGGAAATCCCCAATCCTTTGGCTGCTGGTTTGCTTCTCATTGTTGCCTAATATTTGGAGAGGACTGGCCTAAAGTTTCTGAATTCCTCTCCCTCAACCTGCCCCACCCGCTTCACCACCTTTCCCAACAGACTTCTGTTGAGAAAATCTTCAGCCGTAATCTATCTTCCAGGCTAGTTACAACCCACCGGAGCTGGTTCCATTGCTGAGCGCCATGCAGGAAACAGCCCGCCCTTTAGGAAGCATGGGAGAACAAATGTTTACTGACCGTGTAATTAATATGATGATTTGCTCTGTCTATTGGCCCTTAGTACCATATTTCCTGTGAAAGTGGTAGAAAGCTTTCTTTCTTCCCCCCCTCCCCCGTTTAAAGCAACTTGCTTTTTTTTTTAAACTGAGAGAAACTAGTCATCTTCCAAATGAACAAATGATCTATTAGAAGCTGAGCTGTGTATTCCCATGGGAATAGGCATTTTGCTCCTTTTTTTACAGCTAATTTCTTTCATACGGCAGGTTCCCAGACACTTCAAATGCCTCACATGTTAAGCTGTTAGTCAAGATTTATGGCCTCTGTGAGGATAAAGTCACTGTTAAATCGTTCTGATAACACGAGGGCTGGCAGGCAAACTTCTCAGCTTTCTTCTTTCTTTCTTTCTTTCTTTCTTTCTTTCTTTCTTTCTTTCTTTCTTTCTTTCTTTCTTTCTTTCTCTCTCTCTCTCCTTCCTTCCTTCCTTCCTTCCTTCCTTCCTTCCTTCCTTCCTTCCTTCCTTCCTTCCTTCCTTCCTTCCTTCCTTGACATAAGTAATGCATAGGTCTTTGGACTTCCTTGGAAATTTTATCACTGAGCAATTGGAAGCCAGTTATCCTCCAATTATGTTCCTCTGGTTGGATTGAACTACAGCTCCCATCACCACAGCCATGCTGACTGGAGATGACGGGAGTTGTATTTGTACAGGATTCTATGTTGAAAAAGACCATTATCTATCACGATAGCTAGATAAAAACATGATGCTATTCTGACTATATACCTTAGTTGGAGAATGCTTGCATGCATTAGGGGAATCCAGAGCTTCAAATCATGGTTCACACTTTAGGTTTGACCCTACCACTCCCTAATCCTATTCCTAAAACAATATGGCTCTTAAAGCACAATTTCAGGCTTCAAACGTATGCTTTCCCCCTGTTGCAGAACAAAGTTTGTGACTTATGCTTAAGGCTATCTAATTAGAGTAAAATCGAGCTATCGTTTTATGAATGTGGATCTTGGCACATGCCCTTCAATTGATCTATAAAGGTGTGCAAATATACCAAATGTTTCAGAGCTGTCAATTTCAACTACCAACATTCACAGCAATGCTTGCTGGCTAGGGAACTCTCAGCATCGACACTTAGCCATCTGGAGGAAGCCCAGATTGAAGAGGACTTATATGGATTAAAATTACATAGGAGGAAGGAGATGCAATCAAGTCCTGGCTCCACTTGCCTCAGGCTTTGAAGACCTTTTTGCATTTGTCAAGAAGTTCAGTTAAGGGCTTCAACTTTCATTCAACTGGATGTAATTAGAAATTTGCACACATTCATGAACACTAATAAAGGTTGGACTCTCTTGGCATCTTGACTCAGTTGAAAATAATTCTTTTAACAGCTTTCTGGTGAATGGGCAAAGAGGCAGCTCATTTTACTGATAATGAGGGAAGTTGCAGATGGCTGTTTATCAAACTGTCTCTGGAATCCTTATTAGTCTGTCAACTGACCATTGCGACAAGGTGTGGTGTAATCCTTGGTCATCTGAATATGGTCCAAACGTCTTCCTTGAGTTGAAAATAGGAAGGCCCTCAGAGGAATCCACATGCTGCAAGAGAGTAGAAGCAAGATTTGTGTACACACCTCTGCATCCTGCCCAATTGTGATATTTTTGTGTGCCAGCCAACACCTGCCTGGAGGTACTAAAAATCTGTATTTATCTAATGCTGATCTGTCCATGACTATCTCAGTAGGGGACAGAGTGAACACATATATTCTGTCGCTGCCTGTAGAGCACCAGAATATTTTTTTTCTATGCCAAAGATAATAGATTGCAGTTGTGGAAAGAAATGTATTTCAGATTAATCCAAAAATTTGGCAAGGGAATAAAAATGTTTAGAAAGAATGGGGAAAGAGTTGTTGTTACCCTTTTTAACTTTTGTGCTTCGTTTTTGTATCTGGCATCTATTCTGTACTGTATCCAGTAAAGAGGGAAAGCAAAGGCTGCCATATGATGTTCCTCATGTGCTTAAATTAATGTTGATTTTTTAAAAAAATATTATTTTAGTGGACCTAAATTTGGGGTCACATACTAGTTCCAGGGCTAAATTGATTGGTTTTAGTGAAATAGAGTAAGCTGGCCACTAGAAGCAGAATAATGGATTGTGATAGGACGGTGAAATGGTAGGGCACATCAGTGATGATATATCAAATAAATACAGGCAGTCCCTGTTTAGTGACTGCCTCATTTAGTGACCATTTGAAGTTATGACTGTGATGAAAAGTAACTTTATGACCAATCCTCACATTTATGAAACTTTTCAGATCTGTAAAGGAAAGAAAAGCTAAAGTAAGATCATTAGCCCAGTCACAATTTCTTTTAGTGTCTGCTTCATTTAATGACCATGCTGCCAGTCCCAGTTGTTGTCATTAAATGAGAACTACTTATATTCAGATCCGCAACCAAAGAGACATCCCTGCAATCAAAATTGAAACTTACAAATTCCTCTGTTGCCAAACTTATTATTAAGGATCAAAATTTCAAGACTTGAATTCTATGACAAGAATTAGGACGCGTGAAAAGAAAATGGATTCCACATAAAGCCTATTGATGTAACTTAAAATAATAGCATTTTAAGGCAGGAAGTGCTGCAGGATTCCTACATGAAAGACCTTCTCACAGTTCAGTGGTTGCAAGGATCAACTGGATTAATGCTTTTCATTTGGTTAAAAATTATAGTTCCAAAAATGATTTCAAGTTGTTAGACTTCATTCAAACTCCCTCATGTAGGGTTACTGGCTTCAGTGGATAAGAAACAAAAGAGACTTTAACATTAAATTGCTAGAAGATGTCATGAGAAGAAAGTGGGGAGGGGGCACTTAAAGGAGTGCTTTGCCTCTGGGCTTTTCAGAATCCTGAAAAGTCTTTGAAAGAAATCAGTGATGCGGAGATGCTGGTTGAGGTACAGTTAGCTCTAAAGAAGTCTTTCTGCTGTCATCACATCTGTATATGACCCTCTGGCTCAGTTTTTTAGAAGATAACTGGCCTTTAATCATGAATCAAGGCGGTCTCCATTCACACTATTGAAGTTGCTATTTCCCTTGCAGATATTATCACAACAGTTTGCTTGGTGTGGGAAGTTGAATTTGGACAGCATTTTTTTTAATCGGTTATCTTAAATATTCTAGTATCTGTGTGGTCATTAGTATGTGTTAACTACCTAATGGAAAAGGCTACAAATGGACTAAGACTCTACCCATAAGGTAATAAACGTCGAAAAAGTTAACAAGAGTGCCTTGCTAAACCCCTGACTGACAGAAAAGTTAACCACAAAATAAAATTCAATCTCACTGAATAGATTGCATGAGACTGGCAAATAGTTGTACTCACTGACACTAATTACTGTCTAAACATGAATGGTAAGATATATTGTGTGCCGGCCTAGCAGAATCTCTAGTATTGTATTCTCACATTGCTTCTGCAAACCTGTCTGCTTAAGAGCCCATCTTAAATCATGGTGATCTTTGTCTTAGCCTTGTGAGAAGCTTTGTGACATGGAGGCAATAGTGTTAATCTCTTTGGGGTGCAATGATGACATAATTTGCCTTGTCAAGGTGCTTTGTGCTGCTCCAAATATTTCCTCTGTCACTTCCAGTAGCCAAACCAATAGAGAAGAGGTGAATATTGAAATCAAATAGTTGTTAAACTGAAAGGCAACAAAAACTACAAGTAGGACAAGGCTGATTTGTGTTGCCTTTTTCCTCTCCTCTTGCCCTCTCCAGCTTACAATGTGGTATATCCACATTGTAGGCTGTCAAAGACAGGATTGGTCCATTAATGGAGAAAATGGGAAGAAGGTAAACATGATAGCAGTATTCCAATATCTCAGGGGTTGCCACAAAGAAGAGGGAGTCAAACTATTTTCCAAAGCACCTAAGGGCAGGACAAGAAGCAATGAGAAGCAATTTAGAACTGAGGAGAATTTTCTTGACAGTTAGAACAATTAATCAGTGGAACAACTTGCCTCCAGAAGTTGTGAATGCTCCAACACTGGAACTTTTAAAGAAGATGTTGGATAACTATTTGTCTGAAATAGTATAAGGTTTCCTGTCTAGGCAGGGGATTGGACTAGAAGGCCTCCAAGGTCCCTTCCAACTCTGTTATTCTATTCTAAGGTGACGAGCAGCAGGGAGAAAGCAGAACTACTTAATTCATTTTTTACATCCATCTTTACACAAAGGGAAAAAAAATAGATCAACCTATCAAAAAATATTGTAAAATGCAGATTAGAAATGCAAGTCAAAATAAGCAAGAAAATGGTAAGAGAACACTTATCCACTTTAAATGAGTTCAAATCACAAAGACCAGATAGATTACACTCTAAGATTTTAAAGTATTTGGATTATAATATACAGATGGATCAATGGAAATGTATGTGGTCAAAAGGGTTAAAATTTATATTGTGTTATGATCTCAAAGATAATTTTTATAAAATGATATATCAATGGTACATGGCACCAGAGAAATTATAGTACGTCAAACATATATTGGAAATGTGAACAACATGAAGGGATATTTTATCACACTTCATGGACATGTAAAAAAGCCAAAACATTTTGGATCCAAATATATACTAAGAGTCAATTGAAGGCAGACCTTCTCCTTTTTGGGATTAACTAACAAACAGTTAGAAAAAAAGCCATGGAAAATTATATGATTTTACAGCAAAATTACTGTATGCACAGAGATGGAAAGATTCAACACCACCCACTATGGAGGAATGATTAGTGAAGACAGATTTCTTTTTTAAAATGCATAAATCTGATTAGAGAAAACACTTTATCTACATTTCTTGCTGACTAAAGGCCTCTTGCGGATTTTTTGTGTAAAAATGAAAAAAAATGAACTTGTGACTTATGATTTTGATGATTAGACAGAGATTACAGAAAGAAGAACAGTATAATATAATTTTATATAAAGATTAAAATATATTTATATTAATAACTGCTCTGAAGAATATTAGAAGCCACTTGCATTTCCTTCTTTCTTTTCTATTTTTCTAACCTCTTTCCTCTTCTTACACGTTTTGTTTTTTATTTTATTTCTTTATTTATCTTTTTTTCTTGCTTACAACCTATTTGTTTGTGTTAGCTCTTAGCTACATGTTTAAAAGTGTTAATAAAAATGACTTCAAAAAAGATTGTGTTCATCAAAATCTACCAATGCCACTATTTAAAACAAGTGAGAATTCTCTATTAGTGAAGCTTCCCCCTCCCCTCTCCACAAATCATTAGCTCATTTTTCCAAACCTTGGAAGGGAAAGGGAAGGGAAAAAGCAGTAGGAAAAATAAAGAGAAGGGTTACGAAGAGATGGTATTTAAACAAAGGAGGTGCTCGGCCACTGAGATTCATCTGAAAATAAAGAGGAGACATTTGTGGGCAACACTAAAATAGCAGGCGAAATAATCCATGCAGTCCATAGCCTGGTAGGCCAGAGCGATGGAGAAGCCCACCTATAGATAAAATAGATAAAATACACGATGGCCTTTGCACCTAAGTACCATAATGGGAACCACTGAAGAAATGCCACCCCAGAGAAGAACTGTGAATTGAATATTTATACCATTGCTAAGACATCTCTTGGATATCCCTACAGTGATGAGTCTGGATATAACATTGTGTACAGTAGGGGCATCTTACAGTCAGTCTTATGGAAAGTATACAACTAACTGATCTGAAAAAGCATCAGAAAGCATTGTCATGCAAGAACCCTTTTGCAGCCACCTCGGGTGGGAGAGTGTCTCTAATTTTTGATTTGGCTCTCTCAAAGGGAGATACATTCTAAATTGAGAGATTATTTATAATCTGGCGATTACAAGAATGCCATATAGGGTCAAGAGAGATGTAATGTTTGAACTTCACTGTGTCTGTTCCAAAAACACCTTTTCCACTCCATACTAGGCTCTGGAAAACAAACAAACAAGTAGAAACACAGCAGAAGCTGTGGTGGAAAGTGCCAATTGGCTAAAGCCAGAAAATGTTACTGGAATACTGATTTCAATCCCTGCATCAGTTAAAAAACAAAACAAAACATTACAGTATGGGGAAAGGCAAATATGTAAGCAAAGAAATGTGCAAACGCACATGAAATTTTTTTTTAAAGACAGGCAGCCTGAGTGAAGCATGTGGGAGGCACATAGCTAATGGCTGAATCTGTGTGTGATTCACTGGTATGTCTATCTTTTGCACAAATTGCAAAGTTGGGAGGGAGCCAAGCTTTTATTCAATTTTTCAGCCTGTCTCCAACTCTAGTTAATTGATCTTTGTTAACAGAATGAATATATTCCCTTAGCCACAATTTCTTTTCCTATCTCTTCTTCTTTTCCTCTTTTAGGAAAAAACAGTCAACATTTCTTTCATTTCCAAGTTGAATCCTCTTATATCTAGAATGCAGCTATTATATAATGAGTTTTAAATCTTTGGATATGTTTAATTGTTATAAAAACACTTTCACAGTTGGGTCAAGGTTTCCAAATAGTAGAGTAATTACTCTCAACAGTTAATACTTTCATTTTTTCCCTTTTATTTTTAACTACAAATAGTACCTGTAATTAATTGTACACATCTTCTTATTAGCATATAGTCAGCACATTAAAAAAGGAATCTGTTTTTAGGTAGCTGAAACTGATTCCCCCCCCCCCCCAGCTTTTTTTTTTAAGCTGAAATAAAATGTGAATGGAAAAAGTGAAAACACAAGACTGAGTTTTGTGTTGTTCTTTCTCGCATCCATTTTTATGTATATATTTTAAATGAACTCAATCGTATGTTATTTTATGACTGTTCTTAAATATGATTACAAATCAATTTCAGATATTGTATGGTACATAAAGCAGGATAGAAATCTTTCTGTAAATGCATTTTAAAAAATGGGATGCAACAGAATGAATGAGAGGAAAAATCCAGACACTTCCATCTAACAATTAGGGGAAACATTACTGCCCATTTCTATCAGGATAGCTTTGTGGCCTTGTGTTCATCAAATTTTTAAGCGGGTTGGGTTATGCTATTTCCTTTTTCTAATAGCTGTTTTTAATTATTTTGAAATTTTGATTGAACTGTGTCCCCGCCAGTGAGCTCTACAGAGGGGATGGTGGCCATATGATTGAAACTATGGTCTGTTTCTTTCTACATTCAAAGGACAAAGGGTTGAACTCTCTGGTTGCAACAATCATCTCAGCACTTTTGACCCTTCCTTGAGCTGATGCTCCTGGTCCCTGCTTTGACATCCTTAAGAAGAATGAATCTGTAGGCTGTACCTGTTATTCATCCACCAATTAAACAAATAAAGCAATCAAATTAATTTAAAAAATGTGTTTCCCAGCACTTGAAATAAAGCCTACAAAGGATTATAACATATACAGGTATCAGAATAATGTATTTTGATTGCTTGATACCTTGATTTAAGACTAATCCTGGATACAGGTACTCCTCAACTTACCACAGTTCATTTAGTGACCATTCAAAGTTACAATGGCACTGAAAAAAGTGACATGACCATTTTTTCACATTTACGATTATTTCAGCATTTCACCCCGGGGTCTCATGATGAAAATTCAGACTCTTAGCAACTGAGTCATATTTATGACGGTTCCAGTACCCCGGTGTCACAAGATCCACTTTGCCACCTTCTTATAAGCAAAGTCAACAGGGAAGCCAAAATCACTTAATCAACCGTGTTACTAGTTTAACAACTGTGCCAAGAAAGGTTGCAAAATGGGGACAAAATCCACTTCACAAATATTTCGCTTAGCAACAGAAATTTTGGACTCAATTTTGGTCATAAAATGAGGACGACCTGTACTTAATTTAAGATTTTAAAAGTTTCCTTTCCCCCCACAATTCTAATGGACAAAAACAATCTTGGCTTAACTGGAATGCATGATAGCCAACTACTTTCTGTTGGCTGTCATGCATTCCAGTTTGAGCACCTACTTTGTCTTTTCTTGACAAAGTACCAACAGCAGTTCAAATAATCCAGCCGAGGCAGATCTATATTGTTACATCTTTAGATCAGATAGTGGTGATTTAGTGGTTTTTAATTCCCAGCCCTTGGAAGGATGCTGTGAAGTCCGGAGGCAGAATGCTCAGAGCAGGTCCCCCATATCTTCTGAGTGCATCCTATGTTAAGATTAAGATGTATGTCCACCTGGGGTCCTGGTGGGAATGAAATGTGGCATTTTGCTCCCACAGGATTTTGCTAGACAGGATGGATGCTAGCCAGAATGAAGTCCAGCAATGGTCGCTCCTCCCTTTTGTTGGCAGATAATAATAATAAAAAATCCATGCTGCATGTGGAGGCTTACATTAAAAGCAGAGGTGACTGAGAAGTATTTTTTCTCTCTCCCTAACATTAAAAAAAATCTGTGTGCTTATAGGTTCTTTAAAGGACCACTTTTTTCTTCTTTTCCCAAAATGATTGTGTGACAAACAATACAGAAAACACACTCCTTAAACTATCTGGTGCTATTCTGAAGGTACCAGGTTTAGTAAGAGAGGAAAAGATGCCTTTGGGTGAATCTTCAGTGTTATTTTTGAGAAGAAAACTAGGTCAAATATTGATAAGACTACAAAAGATCCCATGTTAGCAAAAATTAAAAATATAATGGATTTCCTTGATCCATCAGTTCTTAATCCATGAATGCAAAACCCAAGACTAAGTACCATTTGTTCTGCAAACCAACTAGTGTTCCTCCCCCTGAGTGGGAGCAGGCAAAATTTGCTCTCTCCTTTGGCATTTTTTGTGGCTTTGGGGAAATGGGTACCTTCAGCTTTGTAGAAATGCAGCAAGGTGTAGTAGTGAAGGGGTTGGACTAGGAATAGGGAGTCCCAGGTTATAGTTCAAACTTAGTGTTAAGTATTGAATATATAAATTAAGTTAAGCCTTGCTAAAATGAAACTAACCTTTATATGACCCTAACTGTGAACTTCAACTATTTTGGAGGGAAACTTAGAACATTCATATTTGGGCAAGCTTTTTCAAGTATTATGATTGGTTAAGGCCCTGTGGGCCCAAAGTATAAATTACAGGGATTTCCCTGCAGTGCCTCAGTTCCAATTTTGAGTCAATAAATGCGGTTCTATCTATGCTGGTCTGTTCTTGCCTACTGAAGCCCGCTACACAATACTTAGCTATAGAAGCTCATTAAGTGACTTTGAGCCAAAGGTGGGTTCCTACTGGTTTGGCTGAACCGGTAGTGGTATGCCAGCCTGGGTCGTAGAACCAGCAGTGACCCAGGCTGGCCACGCCCTGGAACTGGTTCCCTGGTTGCCGTTGCCGCCATCTTATTTTTAGTTCTGCGCATGTGCAGAACAATTTCCATTGAACTGAGTATGCATGCACAGGGCGCATCCAGCATGCGCATGTGTGCACAAAGCACACACATGAGCGAACCGGCTGAAACCCACCCCTGCTTTGAGCCAATGTCTCTCTTTCTGCACAACTTCCTCATACGGTTGTTGTTTGGGGGTAAATGAGGGGAGGGAATGTTGTATATGCTATCCTGGACTCTGTATAAAAAGGCATGACCTAACTATTGTACAAATAAAATACTTCCCAATTCCCAGCCCTGAAACCTTGGCTTCATTTTTGAGTGTGGCCTCTGACAAGCTACAGAAAGCTGGTGTGACCCTCGTCCTCATGCAGCCAACGTCTACCCTAATCTAGGCCAAAGCTTTTTTTCTCTCCACTGTTTTTGTTCATTGTGGTCAGTGGCCCAGTAAACAGAAGTCTGTGAGAAAACCCAGGGTTTGAAGTAGCACTTGGATTTAGATTTCAAATGATTCATTCTTGAATTAAAAAGATCAACCCATCTTATAATTTTCAAGTACAGAACTGTATTTCAGATGGGCTTCCTTCCATATGTGTGGCTCAGACAACGGTGCCCACCCAAAGACTCAGAGCAGCCCATAGCCCTGGCTGGCATGGAAACAGAGCAGAGATTACAGCAGCTTCACCAGCTCACCCAGTGCAACTGTTCAGAAGTGATTTTAGCAGAAAACACTCTTTCTGAAATCCAAGTACCATAGTGATAGAACACCTTGAATCGCCTAGAGTGGGATTGGTCATTAGGCAACACAAGTTGGCCTTATGTCAGCCTTACCAGGTAGACCAGACAGGAAAAATTGACCAGAAAAACTAATTCTACTTGATTGTAAGGCTATATTAACAGAGTCTTGCAAGTCTGGATGTACAATTCTTCTGCCATCACCTTTACAACCTGAGACCTCAGGGAGCGTGCCTTCTGAGCTTCTTGCCACATTTCCCAAGGTCTTTCCCAAACACCACCTCAGGGAGCAGATACCAGAAGAAACTCCTGTCCTGCCCTCAGGTGCAATTAGTAATGTTTCTCACTGCTGTGCTTATTATTGACCTCAAGCAGCAAAGCATCTATGAATAGACCTGGTTGGAGGCCATGTTCAGGCAAATGGGACCAGGAGAATGCATGGAATATTCACCTTTTCATACTTTTGTTTCATACATTCTGTCCCTTGTCCAATAAGAATTTTAGTACACAGCTCCTTGATGCTTTGGACACCTTATAATTGGGCCATATGAATAACATATTAATAGGATAAATAATCAACCAATAGAGATGATACCTGGTGGGGCTTTGTAGCTTTTCAGAATTGATGGTTTAGAACAAGTAGAAATGTAAATGTAGCCTCCGTTTGCAGTAGATTAAAGATGCTTTTTGTTCCCAGGAAGCAAACACTTTAAGCTAACTGGAGCTATTTAAATACCTACTTTCTTGAACGTTATTTGGACTCTGATTCCAAAGCCCTACCCAAATTTCAGGACCTTTCTATGGAGGATGTGATAATGGAATTTAGAAAGGCTGGTCGGATAGTATTGTTCCCTTGCATTCCTTCCCCCATATGATATCCTCCAGATGTATTGGACTACAAATCCCATTAGACACAGCCCACATACAGAACTACAGTAAAAATTGATCACATCTGGAAGGCAGGCTGATCTACACATATGGAGAGAAGAAAAATTGCAGTAGTTCTGCTTTGCAGGAATAGTATCATCCTCAGATCCCATTCCAATGTTGCTCGGGGGGGGGGGAGGGTGTATTTTCTCTCTCCCACCCTAGGACCAGAGATTGTTTCATGTGCCTCTGTCTGTGAAGATCTATGTTTGTTCTTTGTTTAAATGGGCCACAATTTAATCAAGGCAATATGCGTCACTCAAACTATGAGCAAATTCCCCATTCTCAGCAACAGGCTGCATCTTTGCCTCATTATCAGAAGTGATAAAACTAGGGGGAGCATGCAAGGGGTTAGCCACTTGGTCTTGTCAGGCGTCTTCTCCAACACATTCACCACAGTGTGGGAGCCCTGCTTGTTCAGTCTGCCCATGTGATGTGTCAGAACCTGTTCGGAGGCTGAGAAAATTGTGCAGGCGCTTGTTAGAGATCGGCGAGCATAAAGACAACCAGCATGCTATTGGAGTGTTGGTTGGTGGTCTGCACACACACTGGGTCACATAATTTCATAGAGGAGGCTGCCAGCATATGGTTTCCATCTTAGAATTTCTCAAAGTCTTTTTCACACCGACTCACAGATTGTTGCAATGACTTGGGGACCCCCCTCGGTGGGAAAGTAACTAGTGAGGGACTTGTAACCACTTACTTGACAACGTGCACTCTGTCATACAAACAGAAACAAGTGATAGTTCTCAGAGACCAAGAAATATCTGGGCCACTTCAAAGGCTGATGTTTCCATGCTGGGGAAAGAATTTCCACAAAAGATAAAGAAACAAAAAGAGTGCATAAACCACCCTACACTTAAGATTTAAATGTCTTAATGTGTCTGGGTTCAGTTATTACACAGAATTCAGATCTTGAATTTTATGATTGCTGGTGTATGTGCATGGGGGGAAAAGGCTTTATTCTCATACAGGGCATGGATTACAGGCATATGAGATTGGACTTTGAGTTATCTGGAGAAGCTGAAGAAGGAACAAAGCTGGTTCCTGGAAAGTGTTCCATGTTAGAACTTCCTCAGAGTGTCAACCAGCCCTGCAAAAGACCAGAAGGAGGCATCTTCATAGGCTTTGAAGGCTGCTTTGCTGAAGTTTCTTTGGATACAACTGGAGGAACAGCACAATATGAGTGTCTGAGTGGAGTAGAAAGGGGAACCTGTGGCCCCTGCAGATATAACTGCATAACTCTTTGCTTTTCCATGCTGTCTTGCAACCATAGGTGGTTATAATTCAGCAATAGCACTTAGACTTATATACCACTTTACAGTGCTTTTACAGCCTCCTCTAAGCAGTTTACAGAGTCAGCCTATTGCACCAACAATCTGGGTCCTCATTTTACCCACCTCGGAAGGATGGAAGGCTGAGTCAACCTGAGCCTGGTGAGATTTGAACTGCGAAATTGTAGGCGGACAGCACTCAGCAGAAGTAGCCTGCACTCTAACCACGGAGCGACCGTAATTTTGAAGCAAGCTTCAAAGTTCCATCTTCTTAGAATAAGGTACCACTTGTGAGCAATGATACTGTTGAAGACCATGAAGTATACTGTGCCTTATATTGAATCAGATCTAATTTATAGTAGAATAACTGTGGCATAGAGTAAATGTCCTGTGTAGTCCTTAGTTATACTTTTGGAGTTCTGAGGATCAACAAGAACTTTGCTTGCTTTGTCCCACCCTCGTGGCAGCAGAAAACTAGTGATCTTAGCAAGGAGAGAGGAGAAAAATCCTAATTGGGCACTCATGGAGTCTTCATGTTGCACATGCCTGATTGAACCTATTAAGTTTTCCCCGTAACTGTTGGGGGCTCTTCATGGTCTGGTTCTTGAAATTCTTGGAAATCTCTATAGGCAAAATATCTAGTTAGGATAATACAAAGCTATGTACAGGTTGTTCTCGGCTTATGACAATTCATTTAGTGACTGTTCAAAGTTACAACAGCACTGAAAAAAGTGGCTTGTTGCAATGACTTGGGGACCCCCCTCGACTGCTGCAGCATCCCCATGGTCACATCAGTGGGGAGTTCCTAACCGGTTTGCTGAGAGGGCATTTTGTGTGCTTGCTACTAGCTTCACATGCAAGCCGCACTTTGCTGCACATGCGTAGCAGGCCTAGGTCACTGCCAGTTCCAGCGACCTAGGCCACCATACCACTACCAGTTTGGCTGAACCGGTCCAAACTGGTAGGAGCCTACCACTGGGTCACATGATCAAAATTTGGGCACTTGGCAACTGGCTCATATTTATGATGGTTGCAGTGACTTTCTTGCAAGCAAAGCCAATGGGGAAGTCAGATTCAGTTAATAATCATGTTACTAACTTAACAACTGCAGTGGTTCACTTAACAGCTGTGCCAAGAAAGGTCGCAAAATTCACATAACAGCAGAAATTTTGGGCTCAATTGTGGTTGTACGTCAGGGACTACCTGCCAAAGGAAATCCAGGGTCCTACTTGGCAGAATAAATATAAGGGCCCTTAAATGCAAACAGGTCAAGAGCATCATATTTTGAAATGGGTAAGGAAATAATATCTACATGGCCCTCTAAAAAGAGCACTTTGCAACATCATTTGAGCCTAAAATCATCTAACTGCACCAGTGAATAAGAGAAGACAAAAACTCAGCTGGCAGCCTGTGACGCCTCTATTCACTGTTTGGCTCCCACCCAAACCTTCTGTAGGTTTTTATACTGCTTTAAAGGTTGAAATGAGTTCCAAAATTATTATATACTCTCATGTTGTATTCAATTACAAAACCACAATCCTATATATATATATACATACATACATATATATATATATGTGTGTGTCTCTGTGTGTGTGTATGTGTATGTGTATGTATATGTATAGCTGATTAAGTGTGTCAGCCAGCAATATGGGTATATATTGAGGCAGTCGCTAAATGAGGACTACCTGTAGTTTTAAATCCAACTCAGATTCATCTAAATGCATTGCATTGATTTGGGTTTCTGCTTTGAAAATTCTCTTTCTTTCTGAGGGTGTGTGTGTTTGTGTGTGTGTGTGTGTGTGTGTGTGTGAGAGAGAGAGAGAGAGAGAGAGAGAGGGAGACTATATTACCTTTGATGTAATATACTGCATATGAAACTCTCTCGAGATGATTAGTTGCCTAAAAGCCCTTAGCAGGTTTTCATTTATGAATGGTAAAGTGGCTGAGAGACCATATAGGACTATCTTTGTCTCCTTATGACATTCCCAAGTCAGCAACAATTCTGATCAATGAGTTTTAATCTGAAAAAGCTGGCCAATCAGGTGTCTCATCATAGTTTGAAAAACTTCTATGAATTGTCTGAGAATGAAGACCAATGCTTATTGGCCTGAGTCTATCACTAGGGTATGGGACAGCTGAATAATCCCTTCTTTTAAACTTTTCGCACTTTTCAAGTAATCCCGACGAAGGGTAACTTTTGAACAACACGCTGACTTGCTGGAAAGACCATAAGAATGCAGTTTAGCATTCAGCTGACATAAATTCTATATATGTCTGTCTGGATTAGAAATAACAACATTTTCCAGCCTTTTAGGCCAAAGACAATTTTTTTCCATCCTGTTTCATTGTGTTGAATGTCACAGCTACAGCATAGTCGCCTCCTATCCCTGACCTCATTTTATGAATGGGATGTCCTGTTGGGAAATTTAATAAAGGTCTTTTCATCATACTTATTTTCTATGTGAGATGGCATTTGGAGAGGTTAATATAGGGGTGAAGGTTCTCAGAAACACATGGCATTTTGCCTCTCGGCTATTGTTATGATAGCACAGATGAATGTGGCAAATGTAACGCAAAACAATTCATAGGCACATTTATGGTCCTGGATGAAGGCGTTCGATGATATACTTTCTGCAAGGATGATATTTGGGCTGTTAAGGCTCATTGCATCATGCAAACCATTTCTACTGGCAAAGGCTAAAGCGGTCCTTGGCGAACATCACGCGTATATGTATGTATTCCTAACTTCCAGCAAGGAATTTTATTTTTGGAGAAAAAGAAAAAGACACAGCTGTATCCAACGCTGACAATGCTACACGTTTCTATTTTTGTCAGCTTCACAAATCTGTGGTTGCCAGTAGGACCGAGTAGTGCAGACTAAAGCAATAAACCATTTTGGGAAGCAGGATCAGCTTTCTTCGTTTGTCCAGCAAGCTCAGTTTTGGGGGTTTTCATTCCATTCGCCTCTTAACAGATGCAGGAATCGTGTTTCATCCTCGTCCGTCTTTGTCGACAGGAATTCGAACCGAGGCTTCTGAGTATAATTAAACAACAACAACACATAAGCCTCACCACAATGAGCCACACTTGGCTCTATCCAGCCACGTCTTGGCCTGCAACACCTCTGCGTCTGAAAGTGAGGGAGTCTCTTTTGAACACTCTCGTTGTTTATTTGCCTGGATCACTCAGTGCAGACAAGCAGCCCTGAGAAACTTCGGTACACACGGCTGCAGATGTTTTCCTGTCTGTCTTTTCTTTGGGTTGAATGTGTCTGACCTCTAACACGCCCGCAGGGAAGGAAAACAAAATAAAACATACATACAAAATGCAACGATCTTGCCGGCTGGGCAGTAACAAGGCAGGGAAGACTCTGGCCACAGTAGCTGAAATTGAAGAAACAGTTTGTGCAAGGAGGATATTTGAAAGAATTTAAAAAGTGGTAGAGTGAGAGGCAGAAGAATATTCCACAAAGATGGAGGTCATTCTGGGCTCTAGAAACCTTAGACCCCTGACGGCAAACCTATGGCACCCGTGCCACAGGTGGCACACAGGGGCCTCTCTGCTGGCACACGAGCCGCCAGCTGAGCCACCAAACATGTGCGTGCCTCCCGCCGGCCAGCTGATTTTCAGGTCTCTGCAAAACACTATACAAGCCATCGAGAATATAACTATATACATCTAACAGGAGCAGGAAGTTCCTCACAGGAGTAGATAGAGGTAAATCCTAGAGAGGCAGGAAATGCATCACCGAACAATGAAGATGAATGCTAGAGAGGAGTAAAACTACATACAAGGTGGACATAACACCTGTAACAGTGTAGGCATGCATGGGGGGAGCACGGGGGGGAGCACACCACCTGTACCCCTTTTTTAGTCTCAGGAGGCTGCAGGGAGGCCCACCAGGCCCAAAACAGAGTGCAGGGTGTTAGAGATTAACACAAGCTACCGTGGTTTCCACTCCAGTCCTCTGTTCAGGCGGGAACAGAGGTTTAATCTGATTGGTTGAGAGGTCTGACAGCTCCCTATAAAAGGAGAGCTATCAGACCTAACTGCTGCTGGATTGTACATACTTGACTGTTGTAATAAACAGCTGTTGTTGCGTTAAACCCGAGTCTGCCTTCTCATTGCCCTATCTAACACAGGGGGTTCATGCACACATGCATAGGAGGCCGGGGCATTGGGGGGGGTGTCACACACACCTTGTATTATGGGTGTGGGCATATATGTGCGTGCTGTCATGCGCCTGTGCATGCTTTTGGCACGCGAGGACAAAAAGGTTAGCCATCACTGCCTTAGACTCTCCTCTGCCCTATTCCCCCCCCCCAAAAAAAACCTCCAGCAGCAAACTGGTTTTCCTGCATTTGGGTCTCAGTTGGACAACCAGTGCAAATTAAGGCACAGCATTTGAAAGGAAATTATTCTCACATGAAGCGTTAAATGTAATTGAGGGAGCCACCTGAGTGTAGAAACAGCAACAATTAAGGTTAAAGGCAAATGAGGACGAAGCGCTGGCAATGCCTTGAAAGAATTAAGTCATGAATCTATGCCCGTTTTTGTGACAGTGGTAGGGATTGTCCCAGACTAGAAACAAATACGATTCCTAAGAGGAAATCTAGTTTGAAAACCCAATGCCCTTCCTTCGACAACTGCAGGCAGAATGATAAGGAAGGGGGAAAGAACTTCTCCCAGAATGAGAGTGCTTTGCCAGACGTGGTGGTTGATGATTCATTTATTAAATCTGTTTTTCTCATTCTTCCACCAATTCCCTACACAGCTAGCGATATTATTAAACTGATTAAAAATGCGGTAATAAAAATGCTCATGCCTAGGAAAGCAACATAAAACAATCCATAGGAATCTGAAGGAAAAAAAAAAGAAGTAAAATCATTGTGGCTTCTAAATAAGGGCCAAGCAAATCTTGGTTAGCAGAGCATTTCTTTAAGCGTCTCTCCCAGTAGCCAGTTGTCCGCATCACGCAGAACAAACCTACCACTTTGTTCATGCTGAGTACAGCCTACTCAATGTTACTCCGGCTGCTCCTTCACCTCTAGGCTAAATCAATCCCCGTGATTCCAGTGCCATAGCTGCCACCATTCTAATTCCCACGGTAGAGGAAATGCTGCATTCGACATACAGCAGATTGGATATTTTCCATGTAACCTATTGCTTCTGAGAAACTTGGGTTAGCTGATGGAATTCCAGCTGAGAACAGGCATATGATGGCATCAGTCTAAGGAAAAAAAGGCTTTTAAAAAAAAAAAAAATCTGAATATGCAATCTGCCCATTTTCTTTTACAATTTTTTTTGCAGTACAAAGTTAAGATTTGACTCAGCATAATGCAGATATACCAGAGGTGGTATTCAGCAGGTTCTGATCAGTTCTGGAGAACCGGTAGTGGAAATTTTGAGTAGTTCGGAGAACCGGCAAATGCCACCTCTGACTGGTCCTGCCCCCATCTATGCTCTGCCTCCCGAGTCCTAGCTGATCTGAAGGAAATGGGGATTTTGCAGTAACCTTCCCCTGGAGTGGGGAGGGAATGGAGATTTTACAGTATCCTTCCCCTGCCACGCCCACCAAGCCACGCCCACAAAACCGGTAGTAAAAGTTTTGAATCCCACCACTGAGATATACACTTGATTAAAATTTGGAATGGGATAAGGGGCACTTCATGCTGCGTTAGAATACCTTCCCTCAATCCTTGATTTGGCAAAAAAAAAGAGAGTACATTGGCATAAATCATTGGCTTCTGATTGCCAAAGCCTGTTTGACCTCAGTGACAAGGCTGATGTCCAGACTATTTTAGTATAGAACTAGTTTAAGGAAAGCAGTAGATGGATTCCACTCCCTTCATTTCCTGTCCCATTAAATGTAATCTGCCAGCATTAAAAAAAAAAGGCTTTCAATCACTTTCCTTAACCCAAAGTGAAAAGGGGGTGGGGTAGATAAGGATAGTCAGTTGCCTGGTATGTAGAGTTTTAGCCATCTTTCAAATTGCCTGAATGATAGGTTGCAGACATGTAGTTTCTTGGCAGCTGAAATCAGTCACTTGGCCTAAAAAGGAAAATGGAACTCTATTTACTCTAGGTCTTTTTTTGTCTAGGCTCTTGTAAGCACTAGAATAGTTTTCCTTCCTTCCTTCCTTCCTTCCTTCCTTCCTTCCTTCCTTCCTTCCTTCCTTCCTTCCTTCCTTCCTTCCTTCCTCCCTCCCTCCCTCCCTCCCTCCCTCCCCTCCCCTCCCCTCCCTCTCCTCGCCTTTTCTTCTCCTCCCCTTGTCTCCCTCACCAGCAAAATCAAAAGCCTCCTATAAAAAAAATAATTACAGAATATATAAGCATAAAACAACCACATTATAGCAATACAATTACAAAATTAAAAACAATTATTTAGAGCAATATTAACATAGGGGTGGCAGTCTCACTATAAACTGAATTTTAAAATAAGATGTTCAGTAATGTTCCAATTTGGCTCTATAAAGAGAATAACGTTTGGCCTTCTCCAGCTTCTTGGGAGAAGCTGAACCTGTGTCAACAGAAATAGAGGAAAATAAGCTTTAATGGCACAGATGAAATCAGCAACTGGTATCTGATTAAGGCAGCAGGATTATTCCAGCAGCTCAGGTAGTGGGGTTCAGGGAAATTCACTTCAGCAGAGCTTCAGGCAGCAAAATCAAGGGATGAGTAGCATTTTCCGAAAGAAAGCTGAAGAGGTATCGATGTGTGTAACATGAAGTGGGATCCCAAGGCACCTATCTCCCTATGAGTTAGCATTTATTGGCAATGCATTCCAACTGAACTCCTTCCCACATGTCTAAATTGAGAGTTTAAATTGGATAGCTAGACCTGGACAGTTTCAATCTCACCTGCTGAGAATATCAACTTTCCGATGGCTGGTGGGGACAGAGTACCCTTAGAGTAGGCTTAATTAAGCATGGACTGTTTGACTTAGCTGAGTTTGGATTGTAATGGGTTATTTTTCCTGGCAGGGAGCCAGCGCAACAGAGTTTGTCTAGTATAAGTGGAACAGCTAGGCTCCATCCTGCTGCACCCAGTCGTGAGGATTTTAGCTGCTCTGTGGAATTCTGTCACATTGCGGGTGGAGGAGGAGGGCAGAGAGATGCTGGCTTCCTTTCTGCATTTCGCATTGTCTTGAAATGCAAACATTCCATGCGATCCGAGCTTTAAAATTGACCGCAAATCTTCCAAGGTTGATGCAAATGCCAATCACCTGAAGCGTTGTCAGGACAAAAAAAAAAAAAAAAGGATGAAAAATTGTGTCAGTTGTAGAAGGCTGTGTTCTTCATTACTCCAGACCTCTGGGTGGATGAAAGTTTGAAATTTAATAGAATAACAGAACAGAATAACAGAGTTGGAAGGGGCCTTGGAGGTCTTCTAGTCCAACTCCCTGCACAGGCAGGGAATCCTATACCATTTCAGGCAGATGATTGTCCAATCTCTTCTTGAAAACGTCCAGTATTGGAGCATTCACAACTCCTGGAGGCAAGTCGTTCTACTGATTAATTGTTCCAACTGTCAGGAAATTTCTCCTTAGTTCTAGGTTGCTTCTCTTCTGGATTAGTTTTCTTCCATTTAAAATTTATTTGGTGTATCTTTACTATATAAATAGAGAAATGTTGACAAATATGTGCAGCATATAGATGTGGTGGTGTGGTGGGGAAGCACGGCTGACTGATTGTCCTGGTCAAAAATAGAACTGATGACAAACCAAGAAATAATATTATAATATAACAGGATACTGCATGGCGAACCTTTTCGGCACCAAATGCCCAAACTGGAACGTGTGGGCATGTGTGTGGATTTGTACATACCAGAGTGCTGGAAACACGAAGATCAGCTGGCCTGTGTGCATGTGTGTGCCGGCCAACTGGTTTTCGCATTTCTGGCATGCACATGTGCGCCGACCAGCTGGTCTTTGCATGCACCAGAGCACTGGAAACTGGAAATGCCCAAAAAACAGGCATGCACGCACCAGCCAGCTTGGGCATTTGGGGTGTTTTGGAGGTTGTTTTCAGGCCGTTTTTGGGCCATTTTGGCTTGAAAAATGCCCCCAAAACCGGCATGAAAATGGCCCAAAAAACACCCTGGTTTTGGGGCATTTTTGCCCATTTTCAGGTTGTTTTCCAGCGCTCCAGTGCCTGCGAAGACCAGCTGGCTGGAAACCAGAAGAGCAGCTGGCGATGGCGTGCATGCCAACAGAGAAGAAGAAGGCTCTGCATGCCATCTGTGGCATGCACGCCATAGGTTCGCCATCATGGGGATACTGCATAATGCAATAATCAAAATAACCTTCAGTCACATATAATGGTTGTTGCTGTGTTGAACAGGAAGACTTATTATTATTTTTTGTAATCTCTGCAGAGGAATGTGTTCCGAATGCCATAAACCTATAATTGACAACATCTTTGTAGAGGGTAATACCTTTCTGAAAAGCTTTCTTCTACTTATACTTGAAATGTTTTTTGGGAGATAATTACAGGGGTAAAAAGAGGTCAAAGAATATGACATGAATGTTAAAAATGAAAAATTGCTTTTAAAAAAAGGGTCTGGGAAATTTAGCTTCTTCCACTGTACACCATTTGTGCCTTTTCATGTTTTAAAGTCATAAAATTTTCATCTTTGACCATTGCTCGCATAATGGATGAATAAATAATTGCACTGCTTTCTGTTTTGCTTTGACATTTTCATTATCAGGTCTAGGGAGATGACTGGGTCAGGCAAGCTAGTCCATGGCAAGTATTTAGACACCAAATCCCATCAACCTCAGCCAGGATGGCCAATAGCAAAGGACCGTGAACATTATAATCTAAGCATTTGGAAAGAAATAAAACATATAGATGTATCAGATGATTCTGTTAAGTTGACAATGCTGGAAGCAAAGCAATTGGTAGGGTCACATTCCTCCTTTGTATGAACTAAGCACACAACAGAGACCATAGTCAATCATGATTTCTGGACAAAGCTTGCCAAGTTAAATTTTGCAGTGTCTCCCATTAGCTTGTATGTCCTTGGATATGTCATTCTGAAAGATGAGTCCCATTATTAGCACAGCTGGGAAATATACCGCCGTGATGTCATGACTAGTCTAAAGGATATCCTAGTTCGCAGTACATATTTATGGAACGGCACATATGTGAACCGGCCCTACCTCCTCCTTTCGCATTTCATGGCAACATCTGTAATATTTAGCTAACAAATTCTGTTTTGTTTTGCCCCTGACTGGCAGTGGATCTTAGTTATAAATATTGGGTTACAAATATCATAGCAGAGGACTTCTACTGAATTAAAGCTGCAAAGTATTTGGCCAAGAGACACATTTGCTGTAAAACTGTAATGAATAAGAACTGTACAATTTTTTTTTAAACGGACAGGTGGGTGGAACAAGCACATAGAGCCAGTGTGATGGAGAGACTAAGGTGATGGCCTAGAAATTGGGAGATTGTGAGTTTTAGTGCTGTCCTAAACATGGGATCCGAGTGGATGGCTTTGGACCAGTTGCTCTCTCTTAGCCCCATTCATCTCCCAGGGTTACTGACATAGGGAAAATAGGAGGAGGAAGGAGTAGTAAGCACATTTGCCACTTTGAGTTACTTATAAAGCAATACAAGCAAGATTTTTTTTAAAAAAATTCTAATAAATAAATAAGTTTGCGAGGATAGTAGAAAAGTCCGGAAAATGCCGATACTATTAAAACAGTCCTTTTACCCAGTGAGAATGCTCATTCCTGCCCTGGTGTTTCATAGGGCAAAATGCATTTTGTTCGTGGGAAAGACTCTCCACAGTGAGCTGTAGCCTCCGATTGAGTCAGAAATTGGCAGCTACGACACCAGCCCTTTTGTCTGTGGTCTGACCCTAAAAATGTCTCAGCGAAAAAAGGTCAAGGCTTTGGATTCGGAAGGGATAAGGGGATGTGAAATTACATGGATGCTTCTCTCTATACCAAAACTCCTTGGCACCCCCGCCATTGCTAATCCCCACCCGTCTGGACATGTAAGTTGAGACAGACAAGGAAGCCTTGGGATCTCTCTGGGTTCGCTGGATTTCTTCAACAACAAATTACTGTCCTCCAAGTGAGCAAAGGAGGAGTAATTTTAGAAATGCTTCTCATCTACAAGCACAGGCTATGATCTCTTGCCCTGCTTCTTTGTACAGCTGATGAAACCATCTAAATGGATAAGCCTACAGACTTTTTATTGTGTCTGCTAGGCACAATCAGTTATTTCTGATGATGCAATTTCACTTCAAAAATTGGTTTCATTGCATTTCCCACTTACTTTTATTGCTGCATTTTATCTAAACCATTACTATTTAAAATATTGATTTTTAAAATACTGTGAAGGAGGAGGGGTTTTTTTTGGCCCTAAATATGCATGTTGTAAATAGTCAAGGGGCGTGTGTGTGTGTGTGTGTGTGTGTATGCGTATGAAAAAATAATTGCTGGTGTCTTTGCTATTATCCTAGTGGCTGCAAATAAAACTCTTAACAAACTTCAATGCACTTTGTATCCTCCAGCAAAACTGAAGCACTTCAGGACCAATTGATTTTATGAGGGAAATTTAAAGAACTGCTGAATGTACTCATATACCTATTGACTGGATGTGGTGGAGGCGTCGTCGTGCCCCAGCAATTAGGGAAGAGAAGTGATGGGTTTTTTTCCCGTATGCCACAAAGGCCATTCCAATGGAATCCTTCAGGCGATTAGGAAGAGGATCCCATCTCTAGGGATTCCAGCCAATTATCTGATCTCCTTTTGGGTCTGACCATTTGGATCTGTGCTGGATGTGATGTCACACTGCATAATATCACATCAGTTTTTGTAGCTTGTCTCCTTAAGAAGTGGATAAGGTTCTTGGACCTGTTTCCTCCATTACTGTGTGTTAGATTCCTATGTGGCGGAATGCATAAGAACCTCTAAGGATGATGTCCTGCCAATTACCACTGTGATCTTCTGCAGGCAGGATTCCTTGCCACAGTGATAAGGCCCATGCTTAGGAAGCTGTTTTGGGACCCAAGCAATTTTAACAACTGTTCACATTTCATCTAACTGTTCATATGGTAGACAGGGTGGTGGCATTTCAGCTTCAGGAGCCCTCACATTTAACGTGTTAGCATGAGTCTTTCCAGTTTGAATTCTGACCCAATTTTGTCATGAACACAGTCTTTCATCTAACGGATGTCTAAAACTCAAGTTTTTAGTAAGAAAACTTAATAAATTATGCCTGTATTTCTCATACCTTTCCCTCAAACTCGAAACTTCCGGACAACGTGTGCAATAGCTTTTTAGAAAGCCTTACAATATATGAGGGGTGCTTGGTGCTCTCTGAGCTTGCTTATTTTCTTGCAAATGTTTCATTTCCCTAACCAGGTAACATCATCAGTGCCTGTAAGGAGTGCTGTTTGCTGTCAGTTCATATTTGGGTGTCTTGCCTGTGGGTGGGGGTGGTCTTAGGAATTCTTTGGTTGAGCTGTTTACTGATGGCTTTTCGGCAGTTTCTTGATTGAGGTATCAACCCTGAACTACAAATAATCTCCTTTATTGGTATTACAATATATTTTAAACACATGCATGGATGTTGAATGCAAAGTAGAATAAAATAGCCTTCGCGATAATTAGGGCTATGGCGAAAACTTCATTATTCTCACAGCTTGCCTGCTGCAACGATATTTACATCATTCCCCTGATGTAGAAGATTAGAAGAAAGAAAACGATGAAGTAACGAAGCAAATAAAGATATAGAAAGACGGCTCCAAAAAGTATCAATTTGATTTCATATTTCAAACATCGTGCCCAAGGAAAACAGAAATTGAAATATTCAAATTTATGAATGTCAGAATAAGAGCTGTTGAGATTTAGACCGCTGTCTCACTTAATTATTCTCGATAATCAGCACCATATGGCTTCTGGAGCACAAGTCAGACTGCTTCAGTTGATGTCCAAGTGAAATATTTCAGAGGGACCATACATTGAATTAGGATGTGGAATGCTGGTAGTGGGGGAATCATCTTTACTGTCTTCCTTGGATGAGATGCTGCAGGAGAAGCAGCGGCCACCTCACCTCACCCACATCTCTCCTTCCCATCTTACATTGTTCAACAACTAAATGGAGAAAGGTACGGCAGGGGGAGAGAGAGAAAAATCAATTGCTTTTTCCATAACACAAATCTAACTCCACGGATAGCAGTGAATCATAGATTTAATTGCCCTGACTAACTAATCGGAGCAGTCAGATGGGATGGTGTTATATAACAAAAGACAACATTCTCTTCTGTCAAAGAAGGAAAATCAAACTTCCTGACAAGCGCTTCCTTTATTGAATGAGCTTTTGAGTGAAATCATTATTCCTCTACTTGGGCTGTGAACTCGGTTCTCTGCATGCTGGTCTATAAAACAAAAGTGTTCTCACATACGGGAGAGACAGCAATAGGTTTAGGAAATTCTGCAGAAGTGAGAGAAAGAACAGTGACATTTTCTTACAGTTCCCATGGATCATAAACAATTAGACAGCCCTGATCCAGTGCATTTAGCATCATACACAAACACGCATGGACCCACACGTGCACATACATGCAAATACACATTGAATTTTTGATCTATGTAAAGACTAATTCATCTCTATCTCTTCCTGCCTGATTGCGCAGTCAACCAGATGTTCAGACTTGATTTGGCATTTTGTCCCTCTATTGAGTCATTCCTAAGGACCTGGGATAGGCAGATAGCAATAGCACTTAGACTTATATACCGCTTCACAGTGCTTTACAGCCCGCTCTGTGTGGTTTACAGAATCAACCTATTGACCCCAACAACCTGGGTCCTCATTTTACCCACCTCAGAATGATGGAAGGCTGAGCCAACCTTGAGCTGGTGAGGATCGAACCCCTGGCAGTCAGCAGACTTAGCCTGCAATACTGCATTGTAACCACTGCACCACCACGGCTCCAGATATTGATGTTCGATGATGTTAAAGGCATCATGACAGGTTGTAAGCTGTTTCAAGTAAAGCTGCCTTTTGCAATTGACTAATGGTGAATTTGTCACTGCTGATGGTATTCAAGTGGTGTTTCTGTGGTTTTGGGATTACACCTAAGCTATTATTACTGTTGGTACTTCCTTTCCTTTTGTCATAGTAATTCTATTTCTATCTGCAGGTCTTTGTATGTTGTCATTTTCTCTAGTTCTTTCTCTTCTGCTGTCTCCAGGTTCCACCACACCCACTATCCATTATTATGATGCTTATTTTACATAATTTATTAAAATATTTATATTTTTCTTTTACGGCCCCCAGACTTTACTAGGGAACCAAGTAATATAAGCACCAAGTGATCAAGATACATGAATTTTGCCTACTTTTTGAGCATTTTTTGCATCTGTTTATTTACTGGTCAAAACATAAATTAAACAATAATTAATTGATATTGCTGACATATTGCGGCACCTGTTGCCATCCACCACATACAGTGGGGCAAAAAAGTATTTAGTCAACCACCAATTATGCAAGTTCTCCCATTTAAAAAGATGAGAGAGGCCTGTAATTGGCATCATAGGTAGACCTCAACTGTAAGAGACAAAATGTAAAAAAAAAAGACCAAACAATCACATTGGCTGATTTGGAAATAATTTATTTGCAAATTATGCTGGAAAATAAGTATTTGGTCAGTATCAAAAGTTCATCTCAATATTTCGTTATATATCCTTTGTTGGCAATGACAGAGGTCAAATGTTTTCTGTAAGTCTTCACAAGGTTGGCACACACTGTTGCTGGTATGTTGGCCCATTCCTCCATGCAGATCTCCTCTAAAGCAGTGATGTTTTGGGGCTGTCGCTGGGCAACACGGACTTTCAACTCCCTCCAAAGGTTTTCTATGGGGTTGAGATCTGGAGACTGGCTAGGCCACTCCAGGACCTTCTTACGAAGCCACTCCTTCGTTGCCCGGGCAGTATGTTTGGAATCATTGTCATGTTAAAAGACCCAGCCACGTTTCATCTTCAATGCCCTTGCTGATGGAAGGAGGTTTGCACTCAAAATCTCACAATACATGGCCCCATTCATTCTGTCCTGTACACGGATCAGTCGTCCTAGTCCCTTTGCAGAAAAACAGCCCCAAAGCATGATGTTGCCACCCCCGTGCTTCACAGTAGGTATGGTGTTCTTTGGATGCAACTCAGCATTCTCTCTCCTCCAAACACGACGAGTTGTGTTTCTACCAAACAGTTCTATTTTGGTTTCATCTGACCATATGACATTCTCCCAATCCTCTTCTGGATCATTCAAATGCTCTCTAGCAAACTTCAGATGGGCCCGGACATGGACTGACTTAAGCAGGGGGACACGTCTGGCACTGCAGGATCTGAGTCCCTGGCGGCGTAGTGTGTTACTGATGGTAGCCTTTGTTACGTTGGTCCCAGCTCTCTGCAGGTCATTCACTAGGTCCCCCCGTGTGATCCTGGGATTTTTGCTCACCGTTCTTGGGATCATTTTGAGCCCACGGGGTGAGATCTTGTGTGGAGCCCCAGATCGAGGGAGATTATCAGTGGTCTTGTATGTCTTCCATTTTCTAATTATTGCTCCCACAGTTGATTTGTTCACACCAAGCTGCTTGCCTATTGCAGGTTCAGTCTTCCCAGCCTGGTGCAGGTCTACAATTTTGTTTCTGGTCTCCTTTGACAGCTCTTTGGTCTTCACCATAGTGGAGTTTGGAGTGTGACTGTTTGAGGTTGTGGACAGGTGTCTTTTATACTGATGACAAGTTCAAACGGGTGCCATTGATACAGGTAATGAGTGCAGGACAGAGGAGCCTCCTAAAGAAGAAGGTACAGGTCTGTGAGAGCCAGAAATCTTGCTTGTTTGTAGGTGACCAAATACTTATTTTCCACCATAATTTGCAAATAAATTATTTCCAAATCAGCCAATGTGATTGTTTGGTCTTTTTTTTTACATTTTGTCTCTCACAGTTGAGGTCTACCTATGATGCCAATTACAGGCCTCTCTCATCTTTTTAAGTGGGAGAACTTGCACAATTGGTGGTTGACTAAATACTTTTTTGCCCCACTGTAATTCAGCTGGTCAGAGAAATTAGAGGATGGCCTTCTAAAAAAAGGAGAATGAAACAAGCTTATAATACAGAGGCAATGCAAGGGGGGAAAAATCTGAAGATTTTGATTGGATCTGTATAGCTTAGAGACATCTGAGGCAGAAGGAAAGTACCCCTTTGCACATATTAAAATCATGCTAGGATGGCCGAAACAGCAGGTTGATCAGCAGAAGTCTGCGAAGAGTTTAGTTATGCTCATGGTTCCATGAAGATAGCAATTAGATGTGTCAAGAGGAAAAAAGAAATGGTGCTGATTTTGTGAATGCACAGCTGGTGCAGAAGGGTAAGTGCTCTCTTTGGAAAGAACTGGTCAAATCTTGAGGATGACTGATGTTGTGGCGACTTTGTTTCCTTCTGTAGGAAACTAGGGAAAGGAAGGAAACAGGTTGCAGAATTTGCAAGAGTGGAGTTTCTGACACGAATTCCTTCCCTGAAGGGGCTTGGCCATCAGGTTGTTTCACATAAAGCATCAGATGTGAATCAGAGTTACCAGATGAGCAATAAAAACAACTTCACATAATGGATCCGATACAATAGCATGAAATCAGCACATTTTCAGGCCAAAGGACCACACATATAAACTTTGTTCCATTCTCTATTGAGTTTCCCCAGTAAGATGTAGACATACACAGAAAAGTTTCCAGGCAACCTCTACAAACCAACAATAATAGACTAAAATGATGGTTATATATAGTATTGCATTTGGAACTTATATATCAACCCCCCTCCTCCCCCAATGGGTTAGATTGCTTTAATGCTTAATAGCATTAGAATAGATTTTTAAAAGCAAAATAATGTGACAACAAATTTGTTGGTTTTTAAATCAGAATAGAGCTGGAAGGGACCTTGGAGGTCTTCTAGTCCAACCCCCTGCACAAGCAGGAGAACCTACACCATTTCAGACAAGTGACTGTCCAGTCTCTTCTTAAAAACTTCCAGTGATGAAGCATCCACAACTTCTGAAGGCAAGCTGTTCCATTTGTTAATTGTCCTCAATGTTAGGAATTTTCTCCTCAGTTCCAGGTTGCTTCACTTCTTGATTAGTTTCCATCCATTGTTTCTTGTCTTGCCTTCTGGTGCTTTGGAAAATAAACTGACCCCCCTTTTCTTTGTGGCATCCCCTCAAATACTGGAACATTGCTATCACGTCTTCCTTAGTCATTCTTTTCTCTAGACTAGCCAAAACCTCCAATCATTCTTCATATGTTTTAATCTCCAGGACTTTAATCATCTTAGTTGCTCTTCTTTGCACTTTTTCCAAAGTCTCAACATGTTTTTTGTAATGTGGTGACCAAACTGGATGCAAATTCCAGATGTTGTCTAACCAAAGCTTTATAAAGCGGTACTGATACTTCACGTGATTTTGATTCTATGCCTCTGTTTATACAACCAAGGATTGTGTTGGCTTTTCTGGCTGCCGCCGCACACTGCTGGGTCATGTTTAAGTGATTGTCCACTAGATTGTCCACCAAGCTCCCTCTCACAGTTACTCTTTTGGAGTCAGGTTTTGGCTAATCTGTACTTGTATCTTTGGTTTTTCCTGCCGAGGTGTAAAACTGATTTTCTCCACTTTAAATATCATGTTGTTGGATAGGGCCCATTGTTCAAGTCTGTCAAGTTCTTTTTGGATCCTGAGCTTGTCTTCTGGGGTGTTGGCTGTTCCTGCAAGTTATAAGCAGTCAAAGTCGGTGCACTCAATATTGTCAATATTATTGTCATAATTACATTTCATTATTCCAATAAAATATAGCTATTATTTCAAAGACTATTCCCAAATTTGATTTAGCTAGAGAAGAAAAATGAAAGATAAGGAGTAGTTTTCTATAATTAGTGATTCTTCAGTAATAATATTCTGGTTTTGAACATGGAAGTAAATATGGTACTTTATATCATGACTTTATCTCAAATCTCAATTACAGAAGTTAATACTTGGATTTAACTTGCTTATGTTATGTTTTTAATACACACTGAACATATTCTTTAGAGCATTGGCCCAGTATTGCTTTCTAAATGTGGATAAAATAAAGCGGCATATTTCTGAATACTTATGAAACTTGCTCTTATTTTTTTAATGTAAAATAAATGGTGATGCTACCTTAATATGTTTAATTTTTTTAATGAAGATGAATTTGAAAACAGTTGAAGGGATTTGGTCCAGTTAACAATTGAAATTAATTTTGGATTTGATTTACTGAATATATATTTAAAAGTGAAATGCTTTCCATTTATCCAAAGCGAAATATTGGAGGAAATCACTGTTCTGAGTAACGTGGCCACTATAGAATCAACACAAGCCTTGTAACTTTGTGACTATCCATTTGGGAATAAAATCCAGTAAACACAACGAAACCTACTTCTAATAAGTGCTTGACAGGCTCTAGATATCTGGGTAAAATATACTCTCAACTATGGGACAACTTTTGGTTTTATACAGCAATAAACAAATGTGCTTTCCCCAACAAGGTCCCCTGGTATGCAGTCGTATGATACAATGTATGACATGGAAGATCACTGCAGCAGATGAGTAGATCCCCCAAAAAACTAGCTATGGGGTGATTTATAGGCCAGTTTGCCCACACTTCCCTGGCCCATCTCCTTCCCGCTTTTCCATGGTACCTTTTTCATAGTAGATTCTATTTCATCTTTTAGAGTAAGGCCACCAACTGTAGCCAATAATGGCCATCTGACTGACCCAAAGGTGCTTTTTCAAGAGGCAACTGGACATCTTCAAAGAAAGTCCAGTTGCCTCTTGAAAAAGCACCTTTGGGATAACCATGACCTTCATGACTGAGAATCTCTACAGATTTTTAGCTATACAATTTGGGATAGACACCCTTTAAATGGTGTCAGAGTAGGAATGGATTTCCAGAGGAAAATTTGCAGGAGCAGTACTCAGGCGACACTTCAACAGCCCTCTAAAAGGATGCAAATCACCATCTGTCTGCAAGGAATATAAATCCTTAAATTCCCCACTATCCTGTCAGAGCTGAAGAAGCTTCTTGGATGTGAAGTGAAATGTCTTCAAATAAAAAACAAGAAAGCCCAATTGCCTCCTGAAAAAAACACCTTTGGGACAACCATGACCTGGATGGCTGAGAATCTCTACCGACTGCCATCTGACTGGGTTTCTATTAGGATCAGGATTTCTTGAAACCTTTCAATTTCAATCAGCTCTGGAGAGCTGTATATTCCCTTCTAGGGGAAATATAGCACAGAATTGGAATAAAAGAATCTTCGGAATGATGGATCATAGGGCAATTTGGTAAATTGAGGTAATTCCCCTAATTCTCCAGTTTCCAAGAGTTGGAAGATAAAGGGTTGTGTACTATACAACCTGCGGTGTACCTCTAAATGGGTTCCCTGCCTTCAGATGCATTGAAGGGTGACATCCCATTGGCAGCATTGAAGAAAGATTCTGCTGGTATTCCAGTCATGCTTTGTCCATAGGATGTAAGGAAAAGCAGCACTTCAGTTATCAAAATATCTTGGGCCATCAGAAATTATCTTGTTCTTCAGTTATCCAAATATCTTGGGCCATCAGAAATTATCTTGTTCTTCAGTTATCAAAATATCTTGGACCATCACAATATCTGGTGGAATCAGAACAGGGAAAGAGCTGATTCCTGATCTTTTTTCTTCCCATCCTAAATTTGATGCAGCAGACTATTATCTCTTAAAACTGCCACAGTCCTAAAACAGATTAACAGTATTTTGATATTTCCTTTCTTCTTCAGGCGAGTTGTATAAAGACACTGACCTCTGTTATACTAAATAGAAATTGTTGTAACATACTTGCCTGCTGGTATTTCAATATTAAAGATGATATTGATGAAAATAGAAACAGGGAAAGGCAGGGCTGATAGTCCAGTTTTACCTAAAATCTGAAACAGAGATATTTACAATAATCTGAATTGCATAAAATATAATGAACTATCCTAGTCCATTTTTAAAAATCTATTTTCAGAATTAATCAAAAGTATACAAAATTGCGGGCAAGTTTTCACATCTCATCATTGGGCAAAGTGTTCCAAAAAACAAATTGTGTGGAAGGAGAAGGAGATGAAGAAAGGAAGACTTAATTTTGAAGTAATAAAGTCAGCACAATCAGAGTCTTGAGGTGCAACAGAGCAAGACACTCAAGCTTAAATGGATTATGTTCATACTTAATCCTTCTAAGTAATATGGACTACAGTGATGATTCCACCCCTAGCCAGCATGAAATTGACCTGCTAGCTAGAAAGTGTCATATTTTGTAAATTTGGAGAACCTCAAATTAAATAAGATTAAATTAGATTCTATTAGGCTTCATAAAGTTTCAGTTTGCCTCTAGAACAAAGACTAAAGTATTGAGTATTTTGCAAAGTAAAACAAAAGCTAAAAGGCCTTGTAAACTGTATATTCTTGACAATCTTTTGGATAGGTTAGGATTTTAAGATGCATGCTTCAGTCTTGTACTGGCACATGTTGCAGCCCCTACTGTTATACAGACGTCGCCATGAAGAATGTCAAATAGAAATAAAAATAAACTGTATTTTCAAAGGCATTTATTCCAGTAGATAAAATATATATTTTGCTTCCAGGATTTATAGCAGCTTGTTTAAATTCTGTGCAGTATGCAATTGGAAGACTGTTTCTGTAGTTGTGGATTCCTGTATTCTATCTCCAAATCTCTCTCTCTCTCTCTCTCTCTCTCTCTCTCTCTCTCTCTCTCTCTCTCTCTCTCTCTCTCTCTATAAAGCACTGCATGACACTATAGACCATTGCATACCAGAACAACTATACACAAGGACAGTTTTCCCTACGAATGCCGTCACTCTGCTTAACAACTAACACTGTTAAATAATTTACTAAGACTGTATTACTATTCTTCTTCTCTTCCTTACTAGTATCGATCTCTTCCAACTTATTACTATAATCATGTTGCTTGTATCTTTCAATTTATATTGTTTTTAGTTGTTTCCTAATACAGTTTGATAGCTTATTAGTAACCTTGACTATTCTTTTATTCTTTTTATTCTTGATTGATGTTGTATATTTTTTATTCTTGATGAATGTATTTTATTCTATTTATGTACATTGAGAGAATATACATCAAAGACAAATTCCTTGTCTGCCCAATCACACTTGGCCAATAAAGAATTCTATTCTATTCTATTCTATTCTATTCTATTCTATTCTATTCTATTCTATTCTATTCTATTCTATTCTATTCTATTCCATTCCATTCCATTCCATTCCATTCCATTCCATTCCATTCCATTCCATTCCCTTTCTTTCTTTCTTTCTTTCTTTCTTTCTTTCTTTCTTTCTTTCTTTCTATCTTTCTTTCTTTCTTTCTTTCTCTCTTAAGCAATGCAGTGCTTAATACAGTCATCATGTTTTGTTTGTTTGTTTTTGGCTTGGTTGCAAGGCCACATGCTGTAAAATTTGGCATAAAAATGTCATGCTTGTGCAAGGCCTAAACCAAATCTCCTCAGTCATTTCTGACATGTACAAAGCCCTGTTAGTTATTGTCTGGAAGGTCAGGTTATCAAAGGCTTTTAGTCATCATGACATTTATTACCTTGGTTGGGGACAGAGGCAATATGCTTCCGAATACCAACTGCTGAGGAATGTGGGCCACAGAAGATACTACACTGTTCTACTAATGGCCCACTCCCTGCTGGCATCACTGTGAATGCTAAGAGCCTAATGTCTGACTAGTTAGATAACCTTTGGCCCAATCTAGCATAGCTCCTTTTCTCTTTTTATGATCATGGGAAGCATACCGTTAAAAAGGATGAAAAGTTATAATTTAAGAGAGACAGGCAGAGGGAGATCTTCTGAGATGGATATACTCCTCTCAACAAGGCAATATAGAAAATCTGTGTATATTTATCCCATTTTTCTGCTTACAGTATAGTGTTGAAATGGAAGACTGCACCTTGCACAGCTGCAGATAAATGGTATCATAGGTTGGGAAGGGTTCCCCTTGACTAAATTATTAGGTACTATAAAACCATTACCGCTAGGCCTATCTTTTATCAGAATTAATTGGATATGCGGGGAGAGAACAGAAGTTGTGTTCCAACTAAATAATTTCTAAGACTGAAAGAGTATTTTATCCTAATGGTATATTATTTTAGAGTAGTGAAATGATCCGTTCCATTATTTATCATTATTTCGTATGCATGCATGTCTGTAGTAAAGGAGAAAGGGGAACATTTGCACATCCTAAGTCATTATGCAGATGACATAACGTACATTATTCAGATCAGGATGTCACAACGCAACTGATACAAATCACTTAATCATAACACAGGCACCTTTGCTCTCATGCCTGTTTAATCATATGGTTCTGCCTTTATCTACATGGCAGACTCATTTATGAGACTGTGCCTTATTGCTGCGTGAACAAGGTCCATTTTTCACAGGAGTCATGACAGCTGTAAGTTTTGGGGATGCATGAAGCAAGGAGGTTTCTCTACTTAATGTGCACCTACCCCATTGTTCTTGCTAATTGCTTTGCCTCTTCTGCTTTATTACTGCCACAGATGAGGTAGCAGTCAGGAGAGCTTCTGTAGGGAGAAAATGCTTTTGCCTGCCGACCAAGGGAGATGGCGCCAAGCAAACAGGTTCCAATGATAAGGAGGAGAAGCTATAGAAGTCAGGCGGTTCTTGAAGAGGGGGTCCACTGCAAGGGTGCAGATCCCAACCCTAAATCTGGACAATCTTCTTATTCAGTGCTGAAATTCTTTTTTTTAAACTAAAATGAATGGGATGGCTTAGACAGGAAGTTGTATAAGGATGGATGAACCAGATTCATCTTTACCCACATTATCTTTTTTAGGGATGCGGTGGCTGAGTGGCTAAGATGTTGAGCTTGTCGATCAGAAAGGTCAGCAGTTTGGCGATTCGAATCCCTAGTGCCGTATGACAGAGTGAGCTCCCGTTACTTGCCCCAGATTCTGCCAACCTAGCAGTTCGAAAGCATGTAAAAAATGCAAGTAGAAAAATAGGGACCGCCTTTGGTGGGAAGATAACAGCACTCTGCGCCTTCGGCATTGAATCATGCTGGCCACATGACCATGGAGACGTCGTCAGACAGTGCTGGCTCTGCAGCTTTGAAATGGAGATGAGCACCACTCCCTAGAGTTGGGAACGAGTAGCACATATGTGTGAGGGGAATCTTTACCTTTATCTTTTTTTAAATCTCCATTTCTGCCTTTATTTATAAAATCCATAGATTATGATAGGATACTATCTAAAACAAGAAAAAAAATCTCCTTCACCCAAGTAGAATTTTCCCATTTCTTATTTTATTGTTGCTTCTAATGAAAGGTGATTGTGTTGTACTTCCCAGAAAATGAGAAGTGCTATTTTCAGGAATGAGAATAAAGCTGTAACCATGAAACTCTTTGCCTGTTCAGCTTGCTCTGGACTAATTTAATAATGTTTTCAAGTAATCTATCCTTGATAAGAGTGTTTTTCCCCATGAACTATAGACTCTTGAAAAATGCAGAATGGATGCCCAGGGACATTTCCTCCACTGAGCCTTATTTATCAGTTTTTATTTACCCTTCTTTATCATAGGGAAAAGAACATATTCTGAACTAGCTCAGAGGGGACCTATGCATTTATAAAACCAGTGTGTTATATGGATTTGTGGTCATGGTTAGGATTTACAAGCCAATGTCCATGACAAAGAAACTAAAGCAACCTAATTTTCTCAGTGGGCATCAACATCTGACTGACACCATCTGTTCTGAGAAGCTAAGCAAGGTTTGACTTGGCTAGTACTTAGATAGGAGATCTCCAGGGAACACCAGGGCTGTAGAATAGATGTCAAGGAGATGTCAAAACTTATCCAGAATATGACACACCTCTGTATGTTTTTGAAGGAAACCTGCATGGTCTTGCCTATGAAGTCATCATCATTGATCTTGACTTGAAGGAAACTTTATCTTTTGACTAGAAGATTAGATGAATATCTCTCAGTTCAGTTATTGTAAGACTAAAATCTGTAAATATGTGGAACAAAAGGAACTCTGTTTTCCTTGATTCCCAGAATCTTAGGAATTAAATCATAATGTGATGACTCTGACAGGTCTTTGGCCTGATTGGTTGTGCGTGTATGCGTGTGTGTCTATGAGAGAGAGAGAGAGAGGGAGAGAGAGAGAGAGAGAGAGGGAGGGAGGGAGATGGATGGATGGATGGACGGATGGATGTTTTCAAGAAATATCATAGTAAAGTCTTACAATTCTAGGATCTTAGGATTTGACACATAATGTCACTGAAACCTGGTCAGGGTAAGAAAACCTTCCCTTGGATCCAGTCCATTTCCCATCTAACTTTTTTAACGTGTCCATTGCTAGCCCTCAGATCAGTCCAATATTCTGAATGTTCCATATATATATATATATGCCTTCCACTCCAAAGTACTGAACAGCCTAGTTTTAATGATGGATTGTGGAGAAAGCCCTGCACAGGACAAGTGAAGAAGTCACATATAAATAGTCAGATAAAGCAACTCCCAGCCAGTGACTAAATATCCCTCGTATCATTGAATCCAATAACAACAGATAACAGGAACCATGCAAGTGAAGATTTGTGGTCTAACAACGATAATTTTTCTTTGCAATTAACAACTCTTAGGGTTTTGTTGCCTCCCCTACTCTGAGAAGTCCAGCAAAGGTGTTCTTCCCCACAGAATTGAACCAGGAGTATATTAGGGTGGGGTGGGGAGAAATTGTTCATGAGAATGAGATCTGTGTTTCATCTGGGGATTTAGTAATGTGTGGTCCTCAGCTATGCAAAATACACGAATGCATGTCTCTTTAGTGGGAGGGAGAACTTTATAATAGCTTTTTCTAAGGGCCTGGGAATATGAACTATGAAAAGAGGGAGAGGCATGGAATGGAGAAAAAAGTGCTTTTGTACAAAAAGACTGTAGGAGAAGGGGGTAAAAAAGTTCAGGAGAACTATCAGTGGATGACTGGGTCTGTCAAACCTTTACACTCTTCCTTCACCAAGGATACACGCTTTTTAATTGTTTTGTATATTATTTCAGTTGCAAACTCCAGAATTTGCTTGCTCTTTACCTCACTTTATGGTCATCCCATGTTTACAGCTGTCCCCTATATACCTGGTAGTTTAAAGCACAATTGAGAAAAAATGTCATTTGTAAATCCAGGTCCAGTATCAAAAGGTCCAGCCCTAGCTGCATCATTGTTCAGGCCATATGCATTCATCAGGATTAAATGATCAGAGGTGGTATTCAGCAGGTTCTGACCAGTTCTGGAGAACTGAGGGGAAATTTTGAGTAGTTCAGAGAACCAACAAATGCCACCTCTGACTGGCCCTGCCCCCATCTATTCTCTGCCTCCTGAGTCCCAGCTGATCAGGAGGAAATGGGGATTTTGCAGTATCCTTCCCCTGGAGTGGGGGGGGGGGTATGGAGATTTTACAGTATCCTCCCCCTGGAGTGGGGTGGTAATGGAGATTTTACAGTATCCTTCCCCTGCCACGGCCACCAAGCCACACCCACAGAATCGGTAGTAAAAGTTTTTGAATCCAACCACTGTAGATGATACTTGGCTTCATAAGAATCTTCTTATAGCTTCTACATGATTATATATTGAATATGTCTTCAGATTTATATTCAATATTCAACCAAGCCAGTTCCCACTTATTTGAAAGCAAATCTGACTCTTTTTTTCTTCCATAATCATAAAATGATTTGATTTTATAGGTGATCAAGAACCAATAATCACATTTTTTTTCAGGAGTATGGAAGGAAAGAAAAAACAGTATTTAGACGGATGAACGATGGAGGACTTTGCAAACAATTCTGTTCTATCTCCTGTGAAATTCTGTACAAAATGGAAATGAGGGAAATGATTGCTTTCATGAAGGAGAGAACTTACATTATTAGGACAATGCTCCATTCTGGCTCACACATTTCAGACTGTGCTCTTTTTTCATGATACGTATTGGCACCCACTGATTCATTAGTTGTATGTAGCTCTCAGCCACTTTCAAGCCAGTCCACAGAATTCTGGCAAATTCTACCCATTTTATCTGTTGCCCAACTATTGGTATAACAGCCAAGTGAAAAAGAATTGAATATGGTTTTCTGATGGCAGTAAAAATGGAGAAATGAATGTTTTAAGAAGTGAGGATTATTTTGGTCAAGATAATCAGTAAAGTTGTAGATGCTGGTGGAAAGCCAAACAATTGTTGGATGGGATGGGATGAATGAACACAATCTTTCCTTTATTATTTTATTTATTTATTATTAATCATTTTTATATGCCGCACCCTCTCCACCAAGGGACTCGGGGCGGCGTACAATTTACTACATAACAAATAATGACAATGACAAGGAGGAGATATACAAAAAGCATTATACACACACAATAAATAAATAATCAATTAATTAAAACAGCAAAAAAGCAATTAAAAAACAATTAAAACACCCAGAGTCAAACCTAATTTAAAATTGTATCCAGAGGGATTAGAATAGCTATAATTCAAGCCAGGCCGGCTAGTCGGAACAGGTGGGTCTTGAGTTTCATGCGGAAGGAGCGGAGATCGGTTGTTGTCCTGATGTCGGGGGGGAGGTCATTCCAGAGGGCTGGGCCCATCACAGAGAAGGCCCTGCCCCTCGGCGCCGCCCTCTGGCATTGCTTGGTGGACGGCACCCGGAGAAGTCCCTCCCTGTGAGAGCGATCCTTGGTGGGTGTGATTTGGGATTTTTCCATTTCCACCCGACAGAGTCCTTTAAAGCTGCAGTCAGGCTGGTTACTTCCAGGAGGATTCCAGCTTTGATGAAGAGTTTTCTATCCCTGTTTTTAAGGAAGATTAAAGTCCTTATTGAGTGCATAATATGAGTTTTGATATTAAGTGTATGCCACCTCCTATGCCTCAATGCAATTTTCATATATGAAAGATACAATTTTCATACAAAATTTGTCGGAGTCAATCATTATTTAAATCTATGAAATAAAATGCATTGGGGAAACTATATGAATGCATCAGGGGAAATCATTCGATATAAAGCCTAAGAAACAGGAAGAAGTATGAACAAAATAAAATTTAATAAAACTACAGGCAGAAGAAAATAAAATCCAATTAAATCTAATTTGCATCAACCATTCAATAAATTTTGTGATATCTTCCTATCCCTGAAAACCAGCCCATTTCTACCATGTTCATACACTACCACATGCATTGACTTTTGCTAAAAGTCTATGGAGACTCTATGGAGGTCATGGTTGTCCCAAGGGGTGCTTTTTGGTTTTTTCTTATTTTTCTTTGAAGACATTTCGCTTCTCATCCAAGAAGCTTCTTCAGCTCTGACTGGATGGTGGGGAATGGGAGGATTTATATTCCCTGCAGACAGCTGGTCATTTGCATTCTTTTAGACCATGGGTGTCAAACATGGGTGTTATGTTGCTGTCACATGACATTTTGCGAATTTTTCCCCTTTGTAGAACTGGGATGGGCATGTGATGCATCCAGCCTGCAGGTGCCTTTTCAACACCCTTGTTTTACAGAGTCATTGAGGGGGGTGGACTTTTTTCTTTAAACTTACCTCTTTTTTCCCCCAGAACCTGATCAACTTCAGTCAGCTGTGATTTTCTTTGTTATCTCCTTCTTCTCAGCCCATTTTCTCTTCCTTCATATATGAATTTTTGCAATTAGATCTTAATTTATTCTTCCTATATGACCAAATCACATCAATGTATCTCTTTTGCATTGATCATTCACTTTTTTTTTGGGGGGGGGGGGTCCAGCTTTGTTGACCTATTCTTCATTATTGACCTTGTTTAACTCATTCTCCATTCAACTTCCTTTTATATTTGTCCTCCCATAGTCAACTTTCTTTTCCATATAATTAAGTGGCTTACAACATTTGCTTTTGCTTCTTCTGACACCCTCCTCACAGCACTTATTTGCTACCTTTCTACTAGCATTTGCATGGATTTCTTCACTCATTTCCCCATCTTTAGTAAATATTTTAACAAAGAACACACATTTATTATTTATTTATTTATTTATTTATTTGAACTTGTTAGTCGCCCCCTCTCCCCACAGGGACTCGGGGCGACGTACAAAAGCAACAATCAAAACAGTATCATATAGAGGAGGTAAAAATAAATAAATAAATTACAGTGCTTAGAAAAAGTTAAAACCCCAATAACATTAAAAATTTAAAAACTAAAATTAACAGTTAAAAAATGACCAAGGGGTGGAGAAGCTGTAGAGTTATGCCAGGCCGGCTAGTCGAAACAGGTAGGTCTTCAGTTTCATACGGAAGGAGCGGAGGTCGGTTGTTGTCCTAATGTCTGGGGGGAGGTCATTCCAAAGGATAGGGCCCACCACAGAGAAGGCCCTACTCCTGGGCACCGCCCTCTGACACTCTCTGGAGGACGGCACCCAGAGGAGTCCCTCTCTGTGTGAGCAAATGGGTCGCAGGGACACGATCCCGCAGATAACTAGGCCCTGTGCCATGGAGCGCTTTGAAGATGGTGACTAACACCTTGAAGCGCACCCGGTAGGCCACAGGAAGCCAGTCCAGCTCGCGCAGGAGAGGTGTTATATGGGAGAACCTCGATCTCCCCATAATTACCCGCGCGGCTGCATTCTGGACCAACTGCAGTCTCCGGGTGCACCTCAAGGGGAGCCCCATGTAGAGAGCCTAGTTGCTCTGGGATATTTTTTTTTAAAAAAATCATATATATATAGTCTGCAATTGTTCACGTCTAGATTTATCTCAAAGATCTAAGCAGACATATATACATATACATATAGACATGCACATACACACACATAAACATACACATGACTTTAAGTCAGTCTTGACTTCTGGCAACTGTCTGGACAAGTTCTTGCAATTTTCTTGGCAACATTTTCATACAGTTTGCCACTACCATTTTCCTATGGCTCAGAGAGGTACTGGTCCAAAGTCACTAACTTCATGCCTAAGGAGGACCCACAGTCAGTTTCTAACACAGTGCCTACACCAAGCTGGTTGTCCCTAAAGAGGATTGGAGCCAATTAATACTGGGAAATTATGAGGAAATCCCAGGGTTAAAGATTAGACTGGAAAGTTGCAAAACATTGCAGAATGTGGCAATGGCAAATTACTTCCATAGTATTGCCAAGAAACCTACACAGATGTATAGATGAAGTCATCAAGAGTAAAAGCTGACTCAGACAAGACTTAACTCACACCTTAAGGACTTCTTAAGCTTTATTTGCATTATCATTTTATGGTGATGTGTTTCTTTACCTTTGGGTATGATCTCTGTGTTGATCAGCAGAGACAAAGCCCAGGGAACATTGATCCAGACAAAACAAGTACAGATGGAAAATTCATAGTTATAGCTGTGGTGGAAAGACTCATAATAGGAAGGCATTTGTTTTGTTTTACTGTCTAGAGCATCAATTGTGGAAAGAGAGCTTCAGAATTCCACATTAACAATTGTTATGCAGCACCAAGACCTTTCATTTAATTAAATCGATTTCTGATTTACTTATGCTGCCGATTTTAGTTTATATTTTTAGATAGTTATTTTACATTATTATTTTTTTGTGTTTCTGAACTGCCTAGCTCCCTCAAAGAGAGACCTTCAATACTATATGTTGATAAGCCACTCAAAATGAGCAGTAGTTTATTTTGATAGAGTGCATGTTAACAGTTTATACGTAAAATTCAAATAATTAAGTTCAGTCCCAGTATTAACTAACCTGCAGCTATTATGCCTCAGGAGTTTTGACTAGTCATAAATGTTTCCCAATACCCAACACACAAAGTTGTAGCCTTCAGCCAGCTCTGCAGTGCTGAGAGGAATAGGGCTTCTGGCATTATAATACTTGAAGACAGGTTTGATTACAGCCCTTTTTAAAAGTGCAGTTTAATAGCAAATCAATACTTCTAGAAAGCGTGCAGATGTATTTTGTAAAATGATCCTTGCTGAAGCCGCCTCTGACCCATGTTAATAAGAGCAAAGAACAGGGAAATGTTTGCTGAAGCTGCGAAACATGGAAAAATAAGACATGAAAGTGCGCCACACACTTTCATATAATTTTAACCATCTTTTTTTCATTATTGTTCGATGCTTCATCTCCTTGTTGGTTGGAGCCTTTGACATTACCTCCTGTGAACCAAAATCAATTTTATCTTCTAGGGTTCTTTCCCCCCCCCTTCCAAACCCTCCTTATTTTTTCACATCCAGAGGGAATCGGTTTTAATTTTCCAAAACACAAAGCAAGATGTGCCTTTCACATACATTCACAGTTCCTTCAGAGAGGAAAAACAAGAAGTGACAAATTCCAGATCCAACTTAGGAGGTTTATATGGGAGTTGTGTGTTGCAGGAGGGGGAAGGAGGAGGCTGATTAGAAACACTCGATGTTGAGAAACTCGCCAAGTTGAGATAAACTATTAAAGAGCTTGCCTTGAAGAAGGTATCATTTCTTCTGCATTCCCAGGCCAGGCCCAAGTCCTGCTGTCTACAGCCCCTCCAAAGTTGTCTTCCACACAGTGCTGTAGAGTGGGAAAAGGAACAGTGACTGTGACTCATCCCGTTGCATTCCCTCCATGGCTGCTATTTTCTGATAGTAACCAAGGGTTTGGACTGGGAAAAGATGGGAATAAAGACATTGTCCCCTGCCTTGAAGTGGCAGTCCCCTCAATCAACATCCCATCTGGCCTTAAATCTATTAAGTGGGGCCAGGTTCAGCAGTTGGGATGAGTGCACTTGGTGGGTTTCAAGATTTTTCAATATGTCCCAAACTGCTAATTAAGTATGTGAAGTTATTTTGAATTCACAGACTTTCCCACCACTCTTACAATTTAAACCCATAATTTTTTTTCTACCCACATATGATTCACTTTTAAAAATAAAAAAATAAAGCAAAACATGGTTTCCTGATGCACTTGGATCAGGAAAGTACCCAGAAAATACAGATTGACGAACAATGTTATGATTCATTTTTGCTGACTTTCTCTTAGGCCAGTCCAATCATTCGGCAGCACCAGGTGGTTATCTCAGGCGTTGCATGGGGTGGGGGAGGAAAAGGTGGGAAAGGGTTGAAAGATGGCGGTGTGTGGGCCATGTGGCTTGTCTTGAGGTAATCTCATGCTTTCATGCCTAATGGTAAACTGTTTGTAAGCTACCCTGAGTCATACAGATGAGATGGCATACTAATATTGGAATAACAAATAGAGACTTCAGCTCTCTTGTCACTGATGAACTAAAATCCTTTTGGCTTCAGTAACGGAACAGAGGCAAGATAAGATGCCATTTTGTTTTTCAGTTTAAGCAGAAAAAGAACCTTAATATGCTTCTCTTGCCTAGTCTTGTCCCTCCCCACCTCTCTCTCACTCTCCCTCTCCCTCTCTCTCTTCCCCCTCCCCCCATTTCTCTCTCTCTCTCTTCCCCTCCTTCTTCAGTTGTACATTTTCTGGTTACATCCAGCCCGTTTTCTTTCATTCTGTTCTATCCCTCAGCTGAATCCTTACATAAAATATACTAAGAGAAAATAATCTCTTTTAGAATCTATCACAATGATAATAAAATATAGAATTACACCATCAAAGATTAATTTTCTACCCAGAGAAAGCATATAAAGTCCACAATATCATAAGTACTGTAACTTGATGGGCTGAAGACATGAGATGGTTTGATGGCTTTTCATAATCAGGTTCAATAAAACACCCTCTGCATAAGTCATGTCTCTTGAGACCTCCTCCGGTGCCTTACAAACTAAAAGTTAAAGCAACTCTGATTTCATTACCTATTTGAATGTGATCCAGAAAAAAATCCATTCCCACTTAAATAGGGAAGGAAGTAGCAAGGTGTCAGACAATCATGTGAAACATCTGTTAGCTTAACTATTTTGTGGCCTTTTCAGTAGTTCTGTGAGCATTTTTAGCCTTATTAATCATTTGCTAATATCTAGGGTTGTGGCTTAGCATATCTGTCTGTCTATCTGTCTGTCTGTCTGTCTGTCTGTCTGTCTGTCCGTCCGTCCATCCATCCATCCATCCATCCATCCATCCATCCATCCATCCATCCATCCTGTTTCCCTGAAAATAAGACCTCCCTAGATAATAAGCTCAATTGGGCTTTTGAGCCCATGTGCTAAAATAAGCTCTCCCCCCAAAATAAGCCCTCCTAAAAACATTACAACACAGCAGCAGCCATGAGGTGATCACAAAAATAATAAGACCTCCCCGAAAATAAGGCCAAGTGCTTATTTCGGAGGGGGGGGGTGTCAAAAGAAAATAAGACCCTGTCTTATTTTTGGGGAAACACGGCATCTATCCATCCATCCACCCACCCACCAATAACTCTAAGTCAAACATGATAATCAAGTACACTAGAGAGAACCTGATGCCATCTTTGAAGGTGAGATTTGGCAATTCCACATGCTTTGCAGGAAAGTTGCATCTGGTGGGAATTCACTTGGACATCATGTGTTGATCTGCGCAAAACAAATGTAAGATTTTCCTTGCTGCATGATAGCTGCAGAAAAGCACTGCCAGGTTTTTGGGTTCTGTCCAACTGCATGAAATCTTGGCTTAGTCTTGCAGTGATGTGAAACCAAAGCTATTATGACCTATAATTTAGTGAAGACAGAACCAGCTGGAGGATCATCAAGTCACATGAGCAGGTGTGGACCCAGCCAAGCAGTCTGTTGTTTCCGGAAGCTGTGTTTGTGGTACTTAAGGAACTACCCAGAAGACGTAATATGGTTCTGAGTTTGGCCAGGTTACTGTCTGTGAATAATCGATCAGACTTAGATAAAAACATTCTCAGTGATTATAGACATTTCCTGAATAAGAGGTTCATTAGCCAAGGCAATATTAATATTTGTAAAAAACTAATGCAGAACCAAAGAATATTTTAATAACAAATGCACAGAGCTCCACCTGGAGCTTTGTGAATAAGGAATGGGTGTCTTCATACAATTATTGTCATCGAAGATTTACTTGCTACAAACTTATTTGATAGTAACTCCCCAAAACAACATTGCAGGATGTTTACTACCATCCCAAAAGGAATGTTGGGGCCCAAGGATATCATTGCACTAATAATAATAATAATAATAATAATAATAATAATAATAATAATAATAATAATAATAATAATAATAACTACTACTACTACTACTACTACTACTACTACTACTACTACTTGCTAATGTCTCAGCACTGGGACAGCAATATAACTCTTCTTGCTACTGATTCCTGCTTATATTTATATATATTTATGTTACTCTGTTGTCTCACTGGCCTTTGGGAGGCAGAAGAACTCTCAAGTTGCCAGTGGAGGCTGAAAACATTGAGATGCTGCTTTACTTTGCATTATCTTTCTACCTTACTTCCCAGTTTGAAAAAAAAAAGTTTTATTTTCCTGCTTTTTTCTCTTCTTCAGGTGTGGCCAGATGTTTATATAAACACGAGATTCTTGCTTCTGGTAAGCCAGCTTCTCATCTTGGCTTCCTAACATTCTGGTCCATACTAGACCATGGCTCCTGCTATAGAAACTCACCCCAGATATGTGTCAGGGTTCCAAATAGCATCCAAAAGTAAATCAGAGTCCAAGGCAAAGTATTGCTCAAAGTTCCAATTTATTAAGAGAACCATTTTGGCACATCTGGGAAAACCCGAATCTGAAAGCTTCCCCGTTTTCCCCACCCAATTGAAAGTTCAAGATCTTGTCCTCACACCCACAAGTCCATCACATGGTCCAATCTTCCACTGCCATGTTGGCAGTTCCACTCATCCAATTGTGGTCAGGTGCAGAGGTGCAGAGACAAAGGATGACTTTGGCTTTCTAGAAAGAATTTTGTTGGGATTACATAGTATGTGACTCCTTACCCTTCCCCCTCCCATTTACCCACAATAGAAAATGCATAGCAGAATAATAGAAAGTATGACAGGCTAAAGACTCCCCCCCCCCCAAAAAAAAAAGATGGCTGCAGGCCTGACAATATGTTCTAAACAACTGTTGACATCAATAGTTTAGGGTTAGAAGTGACACTTGGTTCAGCTTGGAAGAATCTGAATGAGTCTGAGTACTTTCATGGAATCAGCAGGAAGAAGGTTGAAGTTGGCACAACGCTTATCTGGAAAGCATAGCTAGTCATAGTGATGGAATCTTCCCCTTATTCTAACTTCCTAAAACAGAACTTTCTGTTTCTGATTGTAAATCTATCCTTTTAGTTCCATTAATCAAGAAGCAGGAGTGGGGAGCGGAACAAATGTGATTTTAAAAAAATGTTTGAATTTTTACAGGTGGACACTAGCATCTCCAATATTCATTTTGCAAATCCCTGGTCAGTTCTGCACCTGATTCGGCTTTTGGTTGTTTGCATAACATTCCATTTAAAAAGATTTAATTTATCACTCTGTAGTGCACTTAAATCCATAGCAAATGACTAAACTCGGAAATGTTTTTTCCAGGAATGGCTCACCATTCGGAAGTGGAGAGCATGTAAGAATATTATCACAGGGTATCCTATTTTCACAACTGTGTGATCCACCCATATTTTTTGCTGTGTCAAAAGTATCACTTTTACACATGCGCTCTTGTTTTTTCTAGGACCTAAAGCTAATACACCAATAAATGTGCTTCAAACTGAGCCAAATAATCACACAGCAAGAATAGTAGTTTTCTGTGTTTTCGTTCTTACAGCTTTTGTCTCCAGCTGTTTTCTATCTCCTGACAATCCCAATTTGATCAGATAGCAAAGCAGTGTTAAGAATATTTCTAAACCTTTTGCAAGTGAGAAATAGATTTTGTGAATGTTTCAGGTTACAGAAGTACTTTTTTTTAAAAAAGATAATGTTCTGATAGAGATGGGTTTATGATATCCTTATTTAGGAACTGTAGAAGAAATTAGCCTTCTCATGGAAACTGTCAATTTTCTGACAAAGATTTTACAATGGAGTCTTCAAAATGAACTTGGGAGGGTACTACGTCATCATGGCTATGGCCGGGAACATCAGTCAAGCAGTTGGCGAGCTCTGATTGGTCCCGATGCGACTGCAGTCTGGCGGGAAGATTCCAGGCTTCCCATTGGTTAACTGTTTTGACAGCTCAACTATATAAGAGCTGTCAGGCTAAAGCGTTGTTCGTTCTCAATTAGTATTGAATAAATAGTCGTTGCGGTTAAGCTGTCTCCGTGCCTTCTCTCAGAGCACAGGCTATAATAGAGGGGGAAGGATGTACATGCTTGGTTGAAATGAAAGGCTAATTTTAACACCTCTGAAAGGTTCTCCCTTTAGAACTAATCTCCAGGCTGGAGAAGAATTTCCATTTCCCAAAACCATTCTCCTCAATCTCATTTACCAAAATAGTTTCCTCTTCCATTGGTTAGCCTCTCAATCACTAACAGGAAAGTAGACAAGAGATGTTTCTTCCTCCACTTCCCCCTTCTCCACACTAAGTAACAACACACATAGAAGCTACCATACAGAGGCTGGAGACCCATGTGGGAGTTAGTTTTCATGAAGTCTAATATACTGAGACACAAAGTGGCCGGTAGGTCCTGGTCTATAAAAAATGAGGTTTTATATTTTGCAGACCCATTCTTTGAAACATGGATTCTTCTTCTGCCCAGCTCCCCTCATCACATTTCTTTTCCTCACACACCTCTTTATACCCTTGTGCCTCCTTTTATCGTCATCTCTTGGAGACCATAAGATTGTAGTTTCTCATAGACCTTCAGAAAATGCAACTTGTTCCATCAGTCCCATGACTAAATGACAAAGTGAATGCCAGATGAGGCAAGGTGAAAAAAGAGAACAAAATTGCCTGCAACAGAAAGCAAACACGACAATATTTTATTGTCAGAGCTCTTGAATGTCTGCATTTGCTGGAATTAAAGCTATTCCCCCAAGAGAAAAACTGGTACCAGAAGAAGAATAAATTCAGGGAAAGCTTCTGATCTGAGTAAGCACTTGAGACATCAAGAAATCCTGTACCACCCTATGCTTCAACAGTGCCAAGAGAATTTTGGCACTCTTCCATTGCAAATCTAACTATAAAACAAGTCTGTTTTATGAGAAATAGTTCCCGCATCAAGTTTGGGGTATTTTTTTTAAGTTATAAGCTTGGTCCTTCCTTTGAAATAATTCTTGATATTTTACAGCAGACTTCCCAGAGCAGAAACACAAAAACTTTGTATACGGTGGGGTGATGAGGTTTTTGTTTGGTTTGCATTTAATGCATTTGCTGGCAATATTTCAACACTGGGGTGGCTGGAAGGAGATACACTCCTATCCTCTGCTACCTCTCTGATTTCTCTCGAACCAAATTTGCTAAAGCTCCAGTCAATTCTCTAATCTCTGCTTGCTGACAGACTGCAGGCCAAGGGAAAGACAAGTTGAAAACCCCGAAAAAACGAAGTGCATTTTATTTATTAGGCTGTCTAAGATGTTTTCAGTGAAACAGACGGAGATAGTGCCTTGCCAAATTAGTGTCATGACTTTCCAAAGGTTTTGGCTAGTAAGCAGACTTCCAGTAAAAATACATGTTGCCGTTCAGACCTCTTGTGGGCAATCCACACCTCTCTTGGAGCCTCCTCTTATTATCTTGTGGTTTCTAGTGGAATTAAAAAAAAAACCTCTCGTGAATGGCTTTGGACTTCTAGTAACTGTTCTGCAAATTATATTAATAACACATGGCAAGTTTAAAATGCCAAAATCCTTCAGTCCTAATCCCCCTCCCCCTCCCACTGCATGCCTCTAGCAGCAAAGATGCAAACAAATATACAGCAAGAAAACATAATCTGATGAAGAGAGGCTAGGAAGAGGAAGGGAAAGGAAAAGGGCACTGGAAAAAAAGGAATGAGATTTGGCAAGTAATGGAAAGAAATAAAGGTCTCTGAAGCTGATGATTTGAAACCAATATTCCTGGGTGCTAACAAAATCTTCCTTACTTTCCTACGCAGCTATTCTAGTTTGGCATACTAAATGCTGTCCTTACAACTCACGGTTTCAAAAGCGTCTATCCTTTGCTGAGAGTACATGGCATTGTAAGATATTTTCAGTGTGCTATTTCTACCTCTACCTCCATTCGTTGAGGCCTTTGAACTATGGTGCTGGAGAAGACTCCTGCGAGTCCCTTGGACTGCAAGGCGATCAAACCGGTCAGTCCTAGAGGAGATCAACCCTGACTGCTCTTTAGAAGGCCAGAGCCTGAAGATGAAACTCAAATACTTTGGCCACCTAATGAAAAGGAAGGACTCACTGGAGAAGAGCCTCATGCTGGGAAAGATTGAGGACAAAAAAGAAGGGGACAACAGAGAATAAGATGGCTGGATGGAGTCACTGAAGCAGTAGGCATGAGCTTAAATGGACACCAGAGAATGGTAGAGTACAGGAAGGCCTGGAGGAACATTGTCCATGGGGTCATGATGGGTTGGACTTGACTTCACAACTAACAACAACCTCCATTCAACATGCATGCCTTCCTTTCTCAGATACTTAATGTTCACAAGTTCAAGTAACAGTTCCATACTCTCTTGAGACTGGATTGTAAGTTGTCCTAAAGATGGCATGGCTGAAAATTCAAGCTGAATTTTGTCAACAATTTATTATTCCTCCTCCCCTTCCCTTACTCTGATGGTGAATTGGAAGGCATACAAATATGGAAAATGTCAAGAGGTTGTGATGTGGTCCCAATTTCAGACAGATGATCCAAAATGTACAGATGAAGGAAACGTGCTAAAAAGTAAATAGGGAACAATTTTGGGTTAAAACAAAAGGTGCTAACAAATAGTATGCACACAGCAGAAGTGTGCATAAGCATGTGTTAAGAGAAATATGCATATCCACACACACACAAAACCAGCGTGCAGATTTTTTTTTCTTGCTGAGTGAATGTAGCCAAACCAAACTGAGTTGGTACAATGAGAATCAGCAAAAAGAAATGTGACCAGCTTCGATATACTTAATCTAAAAAGAGACTTATGACTTCTCTTTTTAAAGATAGACAAGCACATGACCAAATGAAATCTGACAATTGTCTAGCCACATTCATGTTGAGGTGCTTTTTTATTTAGGTTGTGGTAGAACGCATATTCATAAATATATAGAATTCTCATTCCAGAGAGGTTATTTACAGTTCAAGATTGATCGATCGATCACAAGGCTTAGGAAAATCACTGCCTTGCTTTGCACCCAGGTAGCTCCTCATTCGTTCTGTGGCATTTCCAATAAAAGAGCATGTTCAAGATGTGAGAAAACCTCCTCTGTCTCCCGCAAGTCCTGAAGAAGTGAGAACAGACCAGGGTTCTCCAACCTGGTGGTCTCCAAATTTATTGGGCATCAGGAGAGAGAAGACTGAAACAAACAGATGAGGATTAGATGAATATATTATTTGATTTTGGATAAGCAGATTTGTATTGAACTAGATGGATCGGTGTAGCAAGGAATATCAAATTACTGTAGGATCTTTCATACAGAATGCTAAGCTGGAAGCTCAACCTGGGGTCTTGATGTCATTCTGAAATTACCTAACCTAGCAAAATTTCACCTGAGTGATATATTGTTTGCCTGGTTTTTCTTGGCTTTAAGAGAAAGCAATTGTGTTTGGAAGAGTTGGTGGTAAAAGGAAAGCAGCAGGGGTGGGTTCTGGCAGCCACTACTGCTGGTTCGCTCGTGGGTGCACAGCGTGCAGAGTTGATGCGCACTGTGCGTGCATATGCACTACAATAAAAAATGTTCTGCACATGCGCAGAAGCCAAAAAGAAGATGGTGGTGCGATAGGAGAACTGGTTCAGGGGCATGGCAGGCCTGGGTCCTAGGCTTCCAAACTGGTTTGTCCGAACCAGTCTGAACTGGTAGGAACCCACCACTGGAAAGCATGCCATCAAAAAACTTGGTGGCTGGACACCATCAACGCTGAAAGCAGCCATAGTGCAAGATCAGAAGATGTAGAGAGACCTGACCCATAGAATTGCCAAGAGTCAGACATGACTGAATGGATAACATGATCATCATCATCTTGGCTTTAAGATGCTTTATCATTTGTTAATGCTTGCCTATAGCCTGTCTGCTTGCCCCTGAATAAGGTAATAAAGTTGGGATATGATTATGTGAACAAATAAACCCATTGGCCTACATTGCACCTGTTAGAAACATCTCTAGAAGTATGCTTTTTTTACCATTATTATTCTACTGATTGCTATGGAAGTCAGGAACAGAAATAACAATGATGGACTTCCACCTTATTCCTTCTGTTTCATGTATGCTCTACAGCTCCTCACCCATGCACCAAAAGATCTGATGCGTTCTTCTTAGGCTTATCCTTTCAGCCTGCTTCCTATAGGAAAAATAGATTATAGATCATTTCCTTCCTTTTTCTTCTTCATCCTCCTCCCCAAATAGTGACTTTCTATAGCAGCAAGCCACTTCTTTAATAAAACGTACTTATTTTGTTGAGGCACAAACACCTGTATTATTTTTGACGTTCAATACACTTGATTAATACTTAATATACAAATATACAGTCAAAGGACGACATATGTGGAATATTACAATGAAAATAAAATGTGGAAGAGGGAATCTATTTTTATGTAAATATAGAACTGGATTTGCTTGAATCCCACCCTGAAAATCCACCAGAGTGAAGAAGAAAAATAATTAAATACACCAACAGAAGAAGGGAAAAAAGAGAGGGAAAGAAGAAAGGGAAAAGGAGAGCAAGCAAGGGAGGGGTAGTAAGAGTAGGAGAGTCGGTAAGAAGGGGAAGAAGAGAGGAAGAGTGGGGGAGAGGGAAGGGAAGAGGAAAAGAGAAAAGAGAGGAGGAAAGAAGAAGGTAGAGAAGAAGGGAGGTTGGGTGGAAAGGAGACGGAAGAAGAAGTAGAGTTGTTGTAAAATAAGATGGATGTATGGGATGGCAGGAAAGTGACCCCGATTATATTTTTAAATTTTTAAATGAATTGTGATAAATGTTAAAAGACAACACATAAATATTAATAGTACTTATGAGACTGTATATTTGTGAATGTATATACGAGGGGAAAAAATTAAACTTCTTAAAAAAAATACTCTTGATTGATACTCTCTATCTTTGATAGAAAGAGGAGGCTCCTTTTAGCTCCCAAACATGGGACTTATTTAACTAGCAATAGGTGAGAAACAGACATGGAGAAATGAGCGTCTTTGAGGATCCTTTCCCTCCTAATCTTTAACCATTTGCCCAAGTGACCCGATCAGTTCATAGATGCAAAGAGATGCCATTTCCACGAATTCCCCTCCCACAAATACAGTCTGTGAAATATGGACCTCAGGGAAAGGGTCTGTAGACTTAAAGGCACCAGGCTGAACTTGACTCTTGTGACTTCATGTCACTTTCTTTGTGTCTTTCCTCACAGCAATATGGAAGTGTGTTATTTTTTATCATTATTTTTTTACTGTCCCATAATTTTCAGAGTTCTTCATTTAACAAAATAATGTGCAGGAATATACACATGTATGCTTCTACATCCAATATCAATTCATGTGTTAATCCATATATTTATCCAAGTTTTCTTTTCATGTATGTGAGAAAGATGTCTTAAGTTAACACATGATTTAAAAAAATATGAAGTTGGGAAGGAAGAAGAAGGGACACTATATAAAGTTTCTGGGTGTGGCTAGATTACTTTGATTTGTTTTTTAACCATCCAGGAAAGCCTCTGAAATTTATTAGTGTTTCTGGCCTTTTAAGTTGTACCCCACCCTCCTTATGCTGGTCTTTGACAGCAATAAAGATTTGAGTTGATCTGGCCCTTTAAGAAATAAGGCCACTAGTTTCAGTGAGACATAGACATTCTAAACCATGTAACAGCAATGTCAGAAAATGGCATATAAAAGTTGGTTTCTTCAGAATGATGCTTTAGAAAGGATGTGCAATGCATGTATACACATGTGATTTGTAATGGATATCTTTCAGGGAATCTTAAAAGCACAATATGCTGTTGTGATTTCACTAAACAAGTATTTTCAACACAAATTTTTGTATCTCCAGATGTCAAGACTCTGAAAAATAAAAAGTATGCTGATGTTTAGAAACAATGGGAAGATGTGCAGAAAACATTTAGCCTTTCCTGCCAAAACATACTTAATAGAAAGAATGACATTGTTGTTCTCCTTCTATCACTCATCATAGGTACATTTTATTGAATCTAAGGAAGCTTACTTCAGAATAATTTTGTGTATTTTTCAGGATATATCACGAATCAGTGTTTCATGGGCATGATTGCAAGCCCATCAGTAGAAATAATAATATCCATTTGTGAAGTTCAGATTTCAGAATTGCAACTTTTTTTTTAATGGATGCATCTGCATAGGATTTAGAAAGAAATCTAATTATCAGTTAAAAGGCTTCTCTGATCGCTCTTGCTGGATGGCTTCTCCTCTGCTTGTTCATCATACCTCACTCAAAGCAATTGCATGCATCCAAGTATAAAAATGCTGTAGAACCATCTTTTAAAATTTTATCTGTTATTGATATTCTAATCTCACGTTCTGTGAATTTCACCTTGTAACCATGGTTGAGCTATAGTTGGTCTAACACTACATCCTAAGTCCAAAATATGAGCCTGTTTGTGGAGTAGTGTGTCTTCTGAAGCCAGCCAATGGCTTCTGAACCTTGTTCTATAGTTTACTGAGCTGTGAGAACCCAGCCATTGTGTTTTATTTGAAAACTACGATCAATTCATCATCTTGATGCTACGCGGAACATTCTATACATTGTCAATTCAGATGTTATACTAAATCATAGTTAGCAAGTACCAGGGTTTTTCCATTTCAGTTTCTAGATTGTCAGTTGATCAATTACAAAGAGTTAACCTAAACCTTAGACATTACAGTTGCTGAGTTGAATCTTGGTATTCAGAATGAAGACATGGAGACACTAACTGTGGATCATGGCGGGATGCAAACTTCTAACTTGGATATTCATCATGCAGACCATTTCATTAAACTCAGAGGATACCCAGCTAAAGTTTCTTCAGAAAAGTCTTTCTTCGCTGGCTATCTCTTCATTCATCAGCAACTCATTTACCATTGTTGCAGAATGTTTCGAAGAAATAATTGGAATCATCCCAAGCTTTTGGGATATAGAAATATATAGAAGTATATAGAAATGTTACATTTTTTTTTTTACGGCAATTTAGTTGGGCAGTAGATTGACAAGAACTTAACTCTTCCGTGTTAAGCAATGCCACATTTCAGGCTTAAGAGCAGGTGATGTGTGAGGCTTCTGCTAAGAGATGAGCCACCAAGGCAGGGCTAATCTCCCCCCTCCCCCTCCCCCTTAATGCTTGTGTCCCTTTTCCCTCTTCTCTTCTTGGAATAGTTATCAGGGCTGAACTTTGACAGGGATAGTGATAATGTGTCAGGTATTTACAGCTTGTGATGGTGGTGGGGAACAAAGAAAATCTTGTGTCTTGTACTATGTTCCTTTCCTATCTCTGTGCAGGGCAGGATTAAAGAAGAAATGCCTGGCCACTGTTCAAGTCAGAAGATTCCCACCGTCCCTTGAGAGCCCACTTTGCTAGCCAAGGCAGAGCAAAGCTAACGCATGTGCCCTCTAACAGTTGACAGATGAAAATCGGAAGATGTGTGTTGCACTAAGGAAATAACTAGCTCCAAGGATGGTAGAAACGGAGAAGCAAGTTGCCTTTTTTCTAGGGAGGGTCTGGCAAAATGTCTATCCTACAGTTGTGTTTGAAATATGAATCTTCACAATTGTCAACAGAGAAAACACATTTTTCAAAATATAGATCACAACCACATGCTGCACAGCAGAGGCCACACAAGAGAGGTCTCCAATCACTGCAAACAGATTTCTATTGACATATGCATTTTAGTGACCATCAGAGTGTATATTGGAGTACATTGGGGAGGGGAAGTGGGGTGGCTTATAAGACTGAAACTTATGACTATCAGAATAGGGAAATGTTCCTGAAAAAACTTTCAGTCTCTTTTTGCCTCTGTATGACCCGGTGATACATGTCAGTACTCCCACTCTGCTTTGTTACTGCTTAAGTGATCTCCTGCCCTCTTCCCACAAGGAAGTTATTCAATCTGAGATTGTACTGTGGCTGGTCCAGCTACCACAGACTGTTGAATAACAGATGCTGACCATGCAATGCTGAGTCTGCATACAACCTCTGAAAGCTTCACATGGCCCTAGATCTCCTCCCAAAATATGCATGGCTGTCCTGAGGAATGTTTTTTTTTTAAACAATGGCAGGAGAACATTAAAAAGTACATGGGAAATAATTGCATTTAATTAATTTAGAATTTTTCTTGGCTCATTATTGTTTTGTGTCATCCTTTTCAAGCCACTTTGAAGATTGAATGCAGGTCATCCATGGAGTGAGAGTTAAAAATGGATGGCAGCTGTCACCACACAGTCAAAGACTTGCCCTTTTTATAGGCATTATGACACCTATTAGAAAAGGTCAAGGCTTCAATCATGGTCATGGCTGCCATCTTGATTTTTAGACCCCTCTAAGGATGCCCTCAGCTGGAAAAAGGATGTATGTTCCTTTTTATACTGGCTGGCAGGTACTATCAGGATTTCAGATTTAAAGATGCTTTAGATTGAAGTGTTCCATGCAAAACGTGTGCGCTATAGAGCCTATCTTGGCAGATAGTGTTGTTACAGTGCTTTCTTGCAATTTCAATTTCAATTTTTTCAATTTTATTTGATTTCTAGACCACCCCCTCTCCCCAAAGGGACTCGGGGCGGTGTACAGGAACCACATTAAAAAACCATATACATAATAAATACCCTTAAAATCAAATTAAACCTTGAACCCTGTACAAATTGATAAAAATTAAAACTTGGCCTAAAACCAACCCATAGAATTTAAAATGCAGACTTGAGGTGGGTAAGCTGGGATTAGGCCAGGCCGGCTGAATTGAACAGGTGGGTTTTAAGCTTCTTACGGAAGGAGCAGAGGTCTGTAGTTGTTCTGATATCAGGGGGAAGGTCATTCCAGAGGGTCGGGCCCATCACAGAGAAGGCCCTTCCCCTGGGCGTCGCCCGCTGGCACAGCCTAGTGGACGGCACCCGGAGGAGTCCCTCTCTGTGTGAGCGGATCGGCCGAAGGGATGTATGGGGCAGGATACGATCCCGCAAATACCTAGGTCCTGTGCCATGGAGCGCTTTAAAGATGATAATCAACACCTTGCCTTTGTTGTTAAGTGAATCACTGCAATTGTTAAGTTAGTAACATGATTGTTAAGTGCATTTGTCTTCTCTGTTATCTTTCTTGTCAGAAGGTTGCAAAATGTGATCACATGACCCTTGGACACGGCAACCGTCATAAATACATGCCAGTCACCAAGCATCTGAATTTTGATTGCGTGACCTTGGGAATGCTGCAACAGTCATGAGTGTGAAAAACAGTCATAAGTCACTTTTTTTCAATACCGTTGTACCTTTGAACAAATTAACTGTTGTAAGTCGAAGACTACTTGAATCTGGGACCTCAAAGTGAATCCTTGTATCTTAGATGACTAGGAAAATGTTGAACTTGCACGTAGTCCTCGACTTAACAACAGTTTGTTTACTGACCGTTCAAAGTTACAACAACACTGAAAAAAAGTGACATGACAATTTTTCACACTTATGACCATTGTAGCATCCCCATGGTCACGTGATTTGCATTTGGATGCTTGACAGCTGGCTGACATTTATGACGATAGCTGTGTCCCAGAATCATAGCTGGTCCCTTTTTGTGAACTTGACAAGCAAAATCAATGGGGAAATCAGATTCGTTTAGCAACCTAGTTACTAATTTAACAATTGCAGTGATTCACTTAACAAATGTGGCAAGAAAAGCCATAAAATGGGGCAAACTCACTTAACAAATTTCTCACTTAACATAAATTTTCAACTGTGGTCGTAAGATAAGGTTTACCCATGTTTATGAAAGCAAAACTCCGTTAATTAACTCTTCTTAATTAATCAATCAAATGTATCACAATCATTGCATAGTAGTTAATAAACAAAAATGACAAAATATAAGAAAAAAATGTTGTTACAGTGCTCTGTTGGAGTATAAAATTTGAGTCATCTTGAGTTTTGTTCTGTGGGAACACTACCAACACTTTTCTAACACGATGTTTTCAGTAAGGGTTGTTTTATTTGCTTCCGAATTTGAAGCAAAACACATTTTCCATTTTAATGCCTCACTCTGGTAGCCAATCAAACATGGCTACATGATGGTACCTCAAAACCCAAACTGAGTAAAGACATGCTTTTAGTTGCTTTTGCTGACCATGTGCCTTAATTACTACCCTGACTCAGGCTAAGTACTGTACAGATGGTGAAGGATAAATAAAATCAGTAAGGAAAGCATGTTTCATCACGCTTATCAGCCCCTTCAACAGCCTCAACTTCCAAACTGTGGAACATTTGGCTCGGGCCTAGCTTTATTCCATGTGTTGTCATGACACTGTGCCACCAGTTTCATTATATATCTCTTTTGAAGATTTAAAAAAAATAACAACCCTGGCAGGTTTAGATATGTAATTGCTACAACCCCTCAAATATATTCAGAGGAAGAGGAAAGGCAGATGATAGCAATTATTCAACCACCTCTTTCTTTAATTATAAAGATTCTAAGGTGGCATTTTTAATTAAAAGAAGATACTGAGTTCTATGTGCCAAGGCAAGTAGAAGGACCTAATGTTCACTACGATCAGCTTGTTATGTCTTCAGCATTCAAAGAACAATGTTATTTTCCATGTGTTTTTACACAGGCGGGTTTATCTACATGTCAAGGAATCTGGCCCATTTCTCCAATGTGTGGAAGGATAATGGCCTGTAAGAACAGATGTGTGGTGGTAGGGAACGGCTTGCTAACAAGCACTTGCTGATTTTTGGAGGCATCTTTAGGAGACTCCCTTTACTTAAAGTGATTTCTTTTTAAAAAATTGGCACCGTCGAGCTTTTATTACATGTTTTCTTTATTCCCCCCTCTAGACAATTTTCATTGTGTTGTTGCTCCAGGAAATTCTGACTCATGAGTGCTTCCTTTTTCAGAATATTTGAAAAATTGCCTGATGGAATTTGTTAGATGAACAAGCACTAACAAAGGTAATGATTTTCAAGAGTAATTACCAAAGGAAATAGTTAGGCGGCATTCATATCAATATATCTTTACTGACACACATGTAAAGGAAGGACTCCGTGAACTTAACCCTAACAATATTAGGTGGGCTCTAAATTACTTTGAAAGAAGGAAGAAAGAGAGGCACGGGTTTAGGGAAAGAATTGATGGGCATTAGGAATTTGGTTGCACAAGATAATAGAGAAAGTCAGAAGCAGGAAAGATACTGAAATATTCCCAACACTAGTGCATAGGGAACAACCAAATAGAACTAACAATAATTACGAAGAAAAATTGATATGATCTTACATCAGTGGAGGGATTCAAAATATTGTACTACTATCTCCATTGCCACCCAACTCCAGGGGAAGGATACTGTAAAATCTCAATTCTCTCCCCACTCCAGGGGAAGGATACTATAAAATCCCCATTTCCTCCTGATCTGCTGGGACTCGGGAGGCAGAGAATATTTGGGGATGGGGCCAGTCAGAGGTGGTATTTACCGGTTCTCCAAACTACTCAAAATTTCCTCTACCGGTTCTCCAGAACTGGTCAGAACCTGCTGAAGACCACCTCTGTCTTACATGTATCACAGAAGCTTGGCTGGATGAGAGTCATGGTGGAAACATGGAACTAGAGGATTTTGGTCAAAACAAAAAAGAGGGGGGGAGGTGAGTGATTTATATGCAAATAAGATGTATAATACTGACAACATTCATTACCCTGAATATGGAAATCTTGTTGGAACTATCTTGGTACAATGAAAAGAAATAAGGACCAAAGAGAAACAATTCTGGAATTTACTATAGAGTATTTTAGGAGAAAGATTAGCATTGCCTTTCTATACCAAACACAACAAATTCTTAAGAAGACAGACAATTGTGATAGTCTTACTATCACACATTATTATGTGATAATAATCAAATTACTTTCATTTGCTGGAAAACTAACTCAGGTAGGAATGGGAAATTTAGCACATGTCTAATTTCTCTTCATTACAATTTCATTTGCAAAAGAAGAAACAAGGAGGTAATCTATCTTGGATTTAATTCCCACAGAGGGGAATTAGTCGATGGATTCAAGGTCTGTCAGGAATCTTGGGGGAAAGAGAACACATCTGCACTTCGGTGGCGCAGTAATTAGAGTGCAGTACTGCAGACTACTTCTGCCTGCTGCCGGCTGCCTGCAATTTGGTAGTTCAAATCCCACCAGGCTCAAGGTTGACTCAGCCTTCCATCCTTCCAAGGTGGGAAAAATTAGGACCCAGATTGTTGGGGGCAATAGGCCGACTATAAACCACTTAGAGAGGGCTGTAAAGCACTGTAAAGCAGGATATACATCTAAGTATTATTGCTATTGCTATCTTGTTGAAGTTCAAATTAAGTGGAGAAGAAAATGTTGAGAGAAATCAGTCACATATCTTGAGCTACTGTAAGGTAAATATTAATTAATGCATTCAGGCAAATGTTGGGAAACATACCGAGAAGTTGAAGGATGATGTGAGATTTCAAAGAACAAAATATTGAAATTACAAAAAATGAAACAATCCTAGTTAGAAAATAAGGAAGATGACCTGGATGGAAATATGTAAGAACTCTTACCTAGAGAAAGGGGAAATGCAATATTAAAAACAAAACAAAACCCAGAAACAAGATGATATTCAGAAGCTCCTCAGGCACATGCCTCCTTAATTCACTGAGGTATAAGAAGGAGTGAGAAGGACACAGAGAAGGGTGCATCACAATCAGGCTTGTAAAATTCTATTATTATAGCAAATTTCAATACAGATGATTTCATGGTCTGGCCTACCTGGCCATGTATCTTAATGAAATGATTTTTAAAACCTGAAGCGATGTTTTGCACTGCTTTTATATCAAATCCTTAGACCCTCCAGGCTGCTGTGTTCTCAAAGTGATGGCAACCTGTGGGATTTGATTGATATCTCAGTGCAAGTGCTCTGTTGGTTTTCTATGGCTTTTATCAGCCATGAAGCATAAAGTAGAAAGAGAAATGTTTTGCTCATGCCCACACGAAGAAGACTGTGCAACTGAAATGCTGATTAGTTTTCAAGGAGACATGGCTCAGCCAACATCTGAGGAGCATCTTTCTACCCTAATGGGAGTGATATATCTCAATCTACTCCAGATACTCGCTCTGCTAGATGTTCTGATTGGTGAGCATTTAGGAAAAGAGCATCTAGTGCAGTGGTGAAATTCATTTTTTTTTTACTACCGGTTCTGTGGGTGTGGCTTGGTGGGCGTGGCTTGGTGGGCGTGGCAGGGGAAGGATACTGCAAAATCTCTATTCCCAGTCTACTCTGGGGCCAGCCAGAGGTGGCATTTGTCAGTTCCCCAAACTACTCAAAATTTCCGCTACCGGTTCTCCAGAACTGGCTGGATCATCCCTGATCTGCCATTCTAGAGATATCTTGCTATCGTTAATATTATCTTAGCAGTTTTGTGTTTTTATACAAGCGTTTCTGTAGATGTCACTGCATTTTTGCAATGTTCTCCATTGCATGAGAACACACATAACCACGTTCTTGGTTCTGAAACTTTATTAGACCAGCTTTATAGCACCATCTTGACATTCTCCCATACAACAACTCAAAAGAGCTGGATTGTGTGAAAACCTATGCATCTCTCCTCTCTCTCTCTCTCTCTCTCTCTCTCTCTCTCTCTCTCTCTCTCTCTCTCTCTCTCTCTCTCTCCATCTCCCCTCTCCCCTCTCCCCTCTCCCCTCTCCCCTCTCCCCTCTCTCCTCTCTCCTCTCTCCTCCTTCTCTCTCCCTCCCACTCCCACTTCCACTCCCTCTCTCCCTCCCCATCCCCCCTGTCTGTAAACACATGTATTGCAGCGTTCTGGATTACTGCATTTTGTATGTTCTCCTTTAATGTTTTTCAGAATCTGACAGCAACTTAGGGCAAATACAATATCAAAATATGTGGCTTTATGGGATGGTGGAAGGCAAGCATACTACTTTTGCCTTCCCTTTTCTGTGCAAGTCAAAGAGATTGCAAATAGTTCCTGGCATAACGAGTTCCCAACACAAGTGTTATCATGTATTCAGATGTTATAAGTTATTTAATGTGTGACTCTAGTTAGATCTATAGCTTGCTTCTTGTTCCAGCATATTGTATCCTATTGCTTCAAGATATTGAGCAATAAAATAGAACTATTTTTTTCAAAGTCACCCTATATTCTTAGAACAAGAATCAACTGTGAATGTTTTCACTTGTGCATACTTACAGTTTTGCAACCTAAGAACTGAACCATTTTATGTCATTGTCAATATGTTGTGTGATCTCTTTTGACCTGTATGAAAGTATCACTGGAGCTTAACCAATAAATGTGAGAAACAAGTCATGACAGATTATGTAAGGAATCCATCTTTCTCAGTCTGCCCAATGTTACATTGAGTGGTATACCTCAAACCTATAAAGGCCACAGTGCAAAACCAACAATTTTTGTACCTGATTGTTACTTAAGCAATATAATATACTTGCAACTTTGTTTTAACACACTATTATGTAACATGAACTTAAATATCTTAATGCTGTTCTCTATATATACTGTACAGTCTATAATACTCTTTATATTATGTATACAGTACTGTATACTACCTGCACTCTGTCTATAAACAAATCACTCATTCATTTACACATCCCCTTTGCATTCCTTTTATATCATCTGACAACCAAAATGTCTTCATCCATACTGGAAATTTATCATCTGAATAAAGAAACTGAAATTAAAAGATATAGATTAAGCCAGGAAATAAAGCCAAATTTCAAATCAGGATTTAACATATTATATGCCATCCAGAGATTTCCTATGATTAGGTGCTATAAAAATGCAATCATTCAAGTAATAAACATTTTGATGAGACAAGAAATTATGTTTAACTGAAGACTTTTTGATGACGGTTCATGGGAATAATAGAATCATTCATCTTTTGATTGATTTAGTCAACATATCCATATTTTTACAACAAAATGCCCTCATTAATTCAACTGAAATATAAAAGCTAGTGAAAAATCCTAAGTAGTAATGTAACAATACCTGAAACAAAATTGGATAGCTGCATACATGTACTTTGGAATTAATCTTCAATTTGCTATTTCTTCAGTTTAACATACATACATTTCATACATTAAATGATCTTGTTAAATTGGGAAGCAACACTATTTATATTTTTTTTAAAAACTACTGGATTGACTCATCCAGAAAATCTTCTCGTTCTGTCTCTCATCCAGGAAGAAGTATATCTGATATGCCAATCTATGATTTCTAGACATAGTTCAACCTTTTACCCAGGTCTTCCCACAAATTCCCATCCTTTCTTCCAATTGTAGAAATAAGGTGACCAACCATCCTCCTTTAGGGAGGACAGTCCTTCTTTTGTAAGTTCTGTCCTCCCTCGAAAACTGTCCTCCTACATGTCCTCCTTTTCGATATTTGAAGACTAATCTGTTGCGCGTTATGTGACGTATTTGTATTTGACATGACAATTCGTCAAGACTCGGTATAGTGCGGTATAAGACGTGATTATGAGACGCATGCGCTCCCCACGGGAGACCTTGAGAGAGAGCGCCGCATGCAAGTGGCTTTGTTTACTTCTTACCGAAACACAACACGGCACATACGCACGCAGTAGACTCACGGTACGTCGGCAATTGAATGACTCGTGGTAATTATTTCTTTCTCAGTGAATATTCAATTATACAGAGGTAAGTACAATTCACGTTTTATTAAACAGTTTTTAATGGTGTTTTTTTTACTTCATCGCAAGTATATTGAACAGATATTGAATCTTGTGTTGAATTTTTATCTAAAGAAATGCTAGACATTAAAATACACGACAGTTGTCTCTTTGAAGTAATTACAAGACTGAATGTATATTTAAATTCTGAAAAATTAATACAATGGGAAAATCAACATGTTGAAATTGATAAAAGATGGGTGGATATTTTCGGCCATTTCAAAAATGAACATATTCCATGTGAACATTTATTTATACTTGTTCAATTTATGTTGTGCTGCCCTGGAACGAATGCAGCAGTTGAAAGAGTTTTTTTCAATTGCCAATGATTTTTCGACATGTGAGAAATCGAGATTGAATGTTGATACTCTAGCTGCAGCACTTGCCGTAAAATTCAATATGAAGGATATTTCTTGTTCAGATATTTCCAATATATTGTTAGAATATGATACATTGACAAAAAATATTAATTCAATGGAAAAGTACTCATTGAAATAATAATTAACAGGCATGTAAGCATAATTACAATATAAAATGTTGCAAATGTTTTCATTATGCATATATCATATTTTAGTGTATTATTGTTGCAATGAATAAAATATTTTATTTACGATATATTTTTCCCAATTTATTTGTCCTCCTTTTCATTGTAAAAAAAGTTGGTCACCTTAGCATTTTGGACAATAGAACGTGTTTTGTCCTCCTTTTCATTGTAAAAAAGTTGGTCACCTTAGTAGAAAGCCTGTTTGGTGTAGTGATTAAACCATCAAATTGGAAAATAGGAAACCCTGAGGCCTAGCTCCACCTGAAGTGCAAAGCTACTAGAAAACAAACAAATCCTGGAAAAAGAGAAAGGGGTTTGTAAAACTGTCACTGCAAAAGCTGCATTGATATGACTCTGTACCATTATCAAAGGTTGGATCAATCTTTACTTTCTATGCTATAAGACAAAAGAAGAAGAAACCAATATATTCTGAACTGAATTAAAAAGGGTTATGTTGAGAAAGAAACAAATAAAAATCTCCCCAACTGGGAAGAATATTTGATAAATTGATAAACATTTTAAAAAATGTTTTATACTTTTTGTACTGTTTTCAGAGATTGGTATATATATATATCTGCAGAGCCTGAGGTTATTGAGCTGCCTACAATTACAGCCAATCAATCAATTCACCTCTCATGAAATTTAGTCCTTAGTGAACTATATGAATGCTTTAGTAAGCAATTTCTCTTCCCCCACTCTCTCCTTCCCTTTCCTCTTCCCATCCGCCTCTCCCTTCCCTTCCTTATGGGGATGTAAATAATCATTTGAGCACGGCAATTTGTAAATTCACTTTCTTACTCAAATGATATTTCTGGAATTTTAACATGCTCTTAATAAAGGACAGTACTTTGCTTTCATGGCTGTTTTCAAAAACAATTTACCAAGATCAGGCTAGATTAATACTTTGATGGGAAAGTACTGGAAAGTCCTAGAACTGTAGACTGGAAGAAAGAAGTTGCAATCCTACTGTACTGTTGCTAAGTAGAAAAAAAGAAGGAGAATGTGATCATTTGATGAACAGGAGTTAAGCTCGATTCAAAGGTTATTCTACTACACATAGCTAGATTAACAAAGGATGATGAGAACAAATAATTTTGAAAAATACACATAGCAGTAAACTGAGTAGCAAGATCACGCGGAGCACATTAAATGGAAGTGCTTCAGTGTTTCTCTGGGCACCAATGAAATACCCAATGTAATGCTCTGTATTGTCCCATTAAAACTGTTTTGCTTAAACAGGCAAAGATGTTTATTGCTCAAAGCTAAATAGCAGATGCTTCCACCCATTCTAATAAGAAATATTAACTTTCTTTATTACCTCAAATTCACAGCTAACATATGCTTTTCTTAATATTTAAAGGGACCCTGACACAGTGACAGAGGACAAGCTGTCAGGGGAATTATCATGGGCCTATGATAATATAGTAGGGCAGGAAACTCTAAACTAATGTAACACATTGAAACAATCTAATAGGTTTATATGGGGGCACTGATGTACAACTGTTGTGAAAAGAAGGCATAATGTCTATTTTGAATCATTGAGATGGAAGAAAAAAACCAGCCATTTTTCAATTAATCAAATTCATCTATGTGTGTGCATACATGTGTATATATTGTGTGTGTGTGTGTGTGTGTGTGTGTGTGTGCATGCATGCATGTATGTATATAATCCCTTCTCACATTGTGGTCTGTGTCTTCTACAATATCAGGTCTTCTAGTAGAGGCCTGGGAGTTTGACGGTTTGGTACAGGATCTTTGCTGTTCCTAGCACTGCACTCTTCTGGACAGAGAGCTTAGATGTTGTTCCTGGGTTCTGTTGAAGTCATTCTTTCAGCTTAGGAGTCACAGCCCCAAGCACTTCTATCACCACTGGGACTACTTTAGACTTTATTTTTCACATCCTCTCCTTCAGAAAGAAATTAGAAAGAAATTTAGAAATTTAATTTGTTAGCCGCTCCCTCTCCGCAAGGGACTCGGGGCGGCGTACAATAAAATATACATACATACATATAAACATAAATATACACACATATACATACATATACATACATGCATGGAGGAGGTAATAATTAAAAATACATTACATTAATAATAATAAAAAATAGTCATTAAAAATACCCCGAAATAATAATACAATTTAAAAAGGACTGTCAGGAGGAAAAGGATAAACTACGGTTGAGCCAGGCCAGACAATTGAAAGAGGTGGATCTTGAGCTTTATACGGAAGGAGCGCCCTAATATTTGTCCAGTTTCTCATGCTCCTTGTTCCTGAGGTTGTACATCTATCACTACTGTTGTCTTTTGGTCCTTGTCTATTACCATGATATTTGGTTGATTGACCAGTACCTGCCTGTCTGTTTGGATCTGGAAGTCCCATAAGATCATAGCTTTCTTATTCACCACAATCTTTTGTCAGATATCCCATGTTCACTTAGGAGGATCTAGCCCACCTTCTGTACAGATGTTCCTGTACACAATGCCAGCTACTTTCTTGTGCCATTCAGTATATGCTGTTCCTGTCTGCATTTTACATCCTGCCATTAGGTGTTGGACTATTTCTGAGACCTCTTTGCATAATCTGGACCTTGGGTTCTGTTTAGGTGGTAGACCTCTGCTTCTATAGATCTAGAGTTTAGTGCTTGTTATTGTGCTGCTATGATCAGTGGCTCAGTGCTGTCTTTTAGTCCAACCCTTTGCAGCCACTGGTAAGATTTCTCAACCATAGACCTCAGCTATTTGTCAATGGTACATCCTATGGCAGGTTATGTCTTGTCATGGCACTTCTTCTTCTTGATCTTTCTCCTATTTCTACTGCTGCCCCACGGATTCTCTCAGCAGCTCATCTTTGGATGCCATCTTACTGAAGTACTCCTGGATGCTCTGGGTTTCATCCACAACAATAGCTTTGACACTCATCAGACCCTGACAACAATCTTTCTGATAGTGTACAGTCTCAGGATCTTGGGCTTGGGGTGGAAACCTCTGTACATTGTGAGGAGCTTCTGGGTCTTCACATTGGCAACTTTCAAGTCCTTCTTTGGCCAGCTCACTATAGTGGCAGAGTATCTGATGACTAGCAGAGCAAATATTGATGGCATGGATCTTGATCTTGCCATTGAGCTGGCTTTTCAGGACCTGTCTGATCCTTTGTTGCTACTTGGATGTTTCTGTTTTCCTTGCCTCCTCTTCATAGTTCCAATGTGACTATGGGATACCATGGTACTTGTAATTAATCTGTGTTTCCCATTGGTAGTTCCACCCGATCAGTCTTAACTGATTTGCTTCTCTTGACTACCATCCAGATACATTTCTCTAGCCTGAATTTCATTCCGATGGCTTACTGTAGATCTGTGTCAAGTGGATCAATGAGTCAATATTTTGTTCATTCATTGCATACACTTTGATGTCATCCATGAAGAGGAGGTGGCTGATGGTAGTTCCACTATTGAACTTGTATCCATTTCCAGTTTTCGTGATTATCTTGCCGAGAAAGTTCAAGTCTATGAAGAACAGTAGCAGGGACAGTGTATCACCTTGGTATATGCCACATTTGATGGACACTTGTGTGAGATGTCTTGATTTCTAGTGTCAACTTCTACAGTCCCAATGAGTTCTTGAGGAAGGGTAGTGTTCTGTTGACTTTGCACAGTGACAGTTGTTCACAGATCCAGGTGTGTGGCATTGAACTGTACACTTTCCTATAGTTACAGGCTGTGTTCAGATTAGTTTCTCTAGACCTTGAATCTTGGCTGACTGTTCTATCTGGGAGTAACTGGTGTTTTGAGCCTCTGATCCTGTAGCTTGATAGTTATGATAGGGCTTTCCATATTGTGGGGAGACAGGTTATTGGATGGTCATTGAATGGTGTCATTCCCTTGTTGGGGCTCTTTCATGATCAGTAGTGTCCTTCCTTGGGTAACCCAGTCTGGGAGGAAGTCTGCAGCTAGTAGAGGGTCCATCAGTGCTGCTGTGTGTTCATACCCTGTGGTTAGTTTCCTTAGCCAGTGAGTATGGAAGAAATGCACTTGGAAAACCATATGCAGAGCTGGTCATCACATTAAAAAAAACGTAATTGCATTAAGAAAAAGTATGGAAAAGCTACATATCAAACTCTGCATGTCCAACAAAGAAAACTATGAAAAATCCTAAGGCTGTTTGTCCAAGGCTGTTTTAAGATCAGCATCTTTGGAAACAAAGTTTGCAACACTGACCCAGACTGCTCTTGAATCCTAATCTCTTCCTCATAAGCATTATTTCAGTACTATGTCAGCCTATAATTGCATCCAAGTTTGTGTGTGGGACTTTTAGATTCTCTTAGATAATGTTTTAAGTAAGACTGGGAACATTAAACAGTCCCTCCACCATTTTGACTTCTGCATAGTTTTAACATACCAGCTACCATTAGGGAAAAAAAGATAATTTTTCTTCATATTCCCATTCACATCTCTCTCTGTCTTTCTCTCTTGTGGAAGAGCCTGGGAAAATGTAATGACTCATGACCGGGTTCACTTCAGGAGCCTGCTGTGTTGAAGGAAGCATATTCAGTAATCGCAGCAGGAGAGGCCTTTATAAATATCTGGAAGAAAGCAGAGTTGGTCGACTTATTGATTAAATCTGCCGATACCAGGAATGGTGAGGGGGTAAAGGGTGGGAAGAAGTGTGATTTGGAGAGATTAATCTTCAAATTAAATACATGACCTTGTGGCATTCTTTGCCCTTTAGAAAACAGGCTGTAATGCATTCTGAACAGTTTATTTACCTACAGAAAGCTGGGCTCAGAAACCCCATCTGGCTTTCAGGGGGTTCCCGTTGTTTTTATCCCGTTTTCCAGCTGAGCGAACAAAAAAATCCTGTCCAGCCTCTTTCAGATGAGAACATTTTCAGCTGGCTAAAATTCTGCTGGCCTTACCAATGAACGTACTTGGTGTCATCTGGATCAACACTTTTCATAACATGTTTCATTTTTTTGTTAATAAGGCCAATAAGGCTTTGTTCTTACTTATTTTTACATTTATATCCCACTGTTATTCTAAGACAGGAAAATTGTGTGTCTGTGTTTGCAACTCTACTTTTTTTCAGATTTGTGTTTTTCTTTATTTGGAATAATTAAACAGACTGATAAGTGATAAAATGGTGTTTCTTCGGGAACTGAAAATGTTACAAAAAACAGCCTCAGGACTGATGCGACCTACAGACTGTGGGTTGCCAATTTTTGCTCTAGGACAGAAATGGATAATTTTCTCTGGGTCAGAGGCCCTCACTAACTCCTCAGGCAGCCAGAAAGTCACAAAAAAGCATCCCAGTGACATGGTGACAACATTGGAAGGGAGAAGGATGAGATCTTAAGGGTCCTTATGGGAAGAGGGACATTTTTAAGAATGGGGGATTTCAGGACTTCATCTTTTACAAACTATGGATATACAATTTGGGGAAATAGATAACCACTTAACTGCCTCTTTTGAACTACAATAGACCAGAAGCAGAGATTGCCTGAATCTTAGTCCAGTTGTGCTTTGTAAATGGACTTTATAAAACCTCAGTTCATGCAACAGAGACGATCTTTAAGTTTTATTCTGTGTCATTTTGCCAAGGAAAATTATTTTCTCTTAAGTAGGGAGCCGTATACACCCACTTCTCCAATTATCCAAGTCCTAAAGACTGCTAGAGGCAGCCAATTTGTTAAGAAGGAAGATTGGAGTTCATTTAAGCAACAAACATATTTACTTTTCTTTGGACAGTTTTATCTTTTTGTACTGGTTAATCATCTGGTCACTTGTTAAGACCGCACAGTTAATCCACTGAAAGTTTTAATCAGTTGGCACTTGGCAGATTCCATGTGTCAATAAAAACATTATTCATTTCCAATTTCTTCTTTTTCATATGTGTAAGTGGAACCACCCACTGCTGGAATATAACTATGCCCTATTTTATTTAGCTATTGAAAGACAATCTCCAATTCTCCCAGAAAAATAGTCACAAATAAATTTATCATGTCTCAGTTCAATAACGTGTAAACAGAATAAAAAAAGAGAGATGTAGAATTTGTTGTATCCCTTCTTGGTTATGGGTATTATTGAATATATATAGTAAAATCAGGAGGAAGAAGGGCAGACATTCTGGCCTTATCTTGATGGGAATTCAGCTGATGACTAAAACATTGAAGAAATAAAAATGCAATCTTATCAATGGTGTTAACATCATTGAGAGAGAAGTTGATTTCTGATTAAGGGACTGGCTGAGAAAATGAAAGATTTTTAAAAGAATATTCCACCCTAATCCACCCACCCCCATCATTCAGCTTATATAACACTTCAGTATGAGACTCTGGTAGAAAGAACATTCACAATGGGGCAATGTATCTTGGGATATGGTACCTTGGGATATATAAATAATTAAAATCTTGATCACGTGAAGTGTTAATACCACTTTATAATGCCTTGGTAAAACCACACTTGGAATACTGAATCCAGTTTTGGTCACCACAATGTAAAAAAGATGTTGAGCCTCAAAGAGTACAGAGAAGAGCAATGAAGATGATGAAGGGACTGGAGGCTAAAGCATATAATACAATACAATAGCAGAGTTGGAAAGGACCTTGGAGTCCAACCTCCCGCCTAGGCAGGAAGCCCTATACCGTTTCAGACAAATGGCTATCCAACATCTTCTTAAAGACTTCCAGTGTTGAGGCATTCACAACTTCTGGAGGCAATTTCTGTTCCACTGATCAATTGTTCTAACTGTCAAGAAATTTCTCCTCAGTTCTAAGTTGCTTCTCTCCTTGATTAGTTTCTACCCATTGCTTCTTGTTCTACCCTCAGGTGCCTTGGAGAATAGTTTGACTCCCTCTTCTTTGTGGCAACCCCTGAGATATTGGAACACTGCTATCATGTCTCCCCTAGTCCTTCTTTTCATTAAACTAGACATACCCAGTTCCTGCAACCGTTCTTCATATGTTTTAGTCTCCAGTCCCCTAATCATCTTTGTTGCTCTTTTCTGCATTCTTTCTAGAGTCTCCAAATCTTTTCTACATCGTGGTGACCAAAACTGAATGCAATATTCCAAGTGTGACCTTACCAAGGCATTATAAAATGGTATTAACACTTCATGTGATCTTGATTCTTGATCCCTTTGTTTATGTATCCTAGAACTGTGTTGGCTTTTTTGGCAGCTGCTGCACACTGCTGGCTCATATTTAAATGATTGTCCACTAGGACTCCAAGATCCCTCTCGCAATTACTACTATTGAGCAAGGTACCACCTATATTGTACATGTGCATTTCATTTTTCTTGCCTAAATGTAGAACCTTCCTTTTTTCACCATTGAATTTCATTTTATTAGATAGTGTCCAATGTTCAAGTTTGTCAAGATCCTTCTGTATCTTAAGCCTATCTTCTGGAGTGTTGGCTATTCCTGCCAACTTGGTGTCATCTGCAAATTTGATGAGTTCCCCATTTATTCCCTCATCCAAATCATTGATGAAGATGTTGAAGAGTACTGGGCCTAAAACAGAGCCTTGGGGTACTCCACTGCATACTTCCCTCCATGTAGATGCAGTTCTATTGAGGACTACACATTGAGTGCGGTTGGTAAGCCAGTTACAAATCCATCTGGTGGTGATGCTGTTCAACCCACATTCTTCTACTTTATCTAGTAGTAGGTTATGGTCTACCTTATCAAATGCCTTACTGAAGTCCAAGTAAACTATATCGACGGCATTCCTCTGGTCCACTAATTTTGTCACTTTGTCAAAGAATGCAATAAGATTAGTCTGGCATGATCTGTTTTTGACAAACCCATGTTGGCTTTTGGCTATTACTTTGTTTACTTCTAGGTGTTCGCTAATTTGTTGCTTGATTATCTTTTCCAGAATCTTTCCTGGTATTGACGTCAGGCTGATATGTCTGTAGTTTCCTGGATCTATTTTTTTCCCTTTTTTGAAGATGGGAACCACATCAGCTCTTTTCCAGTCCTCTGGCAGTTCCCCGGTGCTCCAAGATCTCTGAAAGATATAGTTCAGTGGTTCTGAGATCTTGTCTGCCAGTTCCTTCAGAACCCTCTACACCCTGGGGTGTAGAGGAAAGGGAGCCAGACGTCGCGACGACACAATGTGCAGTCTCGACAGTCCAAGACCGCTGTTGATTCTTCTACCTGCTGCACGGTCCATATGAACCTAAACCATCCCGAAGAGAAGGTGACAGGGAGACAAATCCTTGCTGGTCTCAGGGACACCGCAAAGTCCCTGATCGACCCAATGGAAGTTCTCCAAGCTGGCAGTAAACAGACAGCCCCCAGGCTGACAAAGTTGGAGACGGCTCCAGAAAGAAGGCAGTGAAAGTGAGTCCAGCTGGTGAGATTTTTTCTTTGAGAATGATTGCCCAAATAATTTTTTTAAAAAGATAAATTAGTCTTTTAAGCAAAAGAATAAAGTGGTGAAATTTATCTTTATTGGACTACCTTAGAAAGTTTTTTTCCTTCTCTATGTAACAACGTTTTGTGGATTGAAGTGATTGGAACGCTTCCCGTTTCTCCTCTTAAGTGAATGAATTGATTTTTTTCTCCTATTCTTTGCTACTTTATTTTTTGGTTGATCTAAAACTTTTTTTTTTTACTTTAATAATCTTTCCTCTTACTGTTCATTAAATTTTATTAAAGACACTTAGAGATTTTTGCTTTCTTTAAGTCTGATACGAATAAGAGAAAGTTGAATCTGCCATTCGGAAGCCAGAACTTGGTCTTTTCTTTTTTTGAAACCATGTATCCTTTGCTCTATTTTCTTTGATTCTGTTGACATTGTAACTAGAAGGTTTGCAACTTATCTGTAGAGACTGATAATGACTCAAAAACACGGACTGTTCCCTTGCAGGTGTCTTTGTGGAATATTTTGGACAAGGGAAGGAAAAGAAAAGATAGAACCCTCACTTTTTTGAAAAAATTGAAAGAATCTTATGTTTAAGCAAATTCAAAACAAAAATATTTTTATACATAAAAGAGACATTGAAGGCGTGAGTGGCAGTGGATTTTAAACTTTTTCTTCTCTTCTGGGAAATATGTATTTATATACAGATGAAGAAACCCCAAGTTACCAGGATTTTTTGGATGGAATTCTAAATTTATTGGAAGGATTTGAGAGATTTGATAAGAAGTTGGATAGACTATTGTCTTGCACAATAAAAGATGAAGGGCCTGGAGCCTCAAAAATTAAAGAAGAGAGTGAAGTTATAGAAGACAAAGACAAGATAACAGATGAACCTAATAATGGAGCACCTATGAGTGAAAGTGGAAAGAAGGGAACATGGAAAAGTGAACCTGATTATTATTATATACTTGATGATCTGGAGTTCTACCCCTCCTGTGAAGATATGATTTGATGATGGAATTAAGAAGAGAAACAGCTTTAGAAAGACATCTGATAGTCAAAGATGTGTTAATTATAATACCAGTTCAAGGGCAACGAGACTATATGAGAGATCTTTCAAGCAATAAAGTGCCGAGAGAAGTTTTAAAAAACTTTATAAAGAAGTTCATAAGAGAATTGACGCAACAACTGGCTAAAGAGATAAGATTGTTTTGTTACTGGAAAGACACAGGCTGATAATGAAGGTTGATAATCCAAAAATTAGTTAACCTTTGGTGATTAATAAGTAGGATTTTGTAGACACTTTTAGAATGTTTTCTTTAAAATGTTTATTCATTAATTAATAACTCATTATGATAATAATAATAATGAAATAATAATCTTAATTAGTAAAAACAATTTGGATATAAACTGTAAATTGGGATCTGGGAAAAAGATTTATTAATTTCACAAATACATTTTTGCTTAGATTTTATTAAAAAGATGTAATTTTTCTTGGGTCAGAGGAGAGGAGATGTGATATAAATGGTAAAAAATTTTTTTTTCTTTAGATAACTACAATAATAATAAGGAAATGTTAATGGATAATGTTTAATGATTTTTACATGTGTTCGCATTGGTAAAAGCAATCAGATGTAAGCCTTAAATAGTGAGTTGGGGGAGGATATGCTATAAAAGGGTAATTATTGGAGGTTTATAGGAATAGCTAATGAATGCCAGTAGGTGGTTGTGTCTTTAAATACAAATGATTCCAGATAAAAGCATGTTTAAATAATTATAGCTAAATGAGAATGATGGTACATTGATGGCAAAATACATAAATATTTTCAATTTAAAATGTAAATAAAAAATATGAAGGATGTATAAAGAATGATTGTGGTAGTAACACATGAAATTTATTTGTAACCAATCGACATGCTTTCTACAAGATGTAATGAAGAATGATTCTTTTTTTGTGTTTTTGTTTAATTAAAACAATAAAAAAAAATCCTCCCCCCCAAAAAAAGAACCCTGGGGTGTAATCCATCCGCCCCTGGTGATTTGAACTTGTCTAGGGTAGACAGATGCTCACTTACCATTTTCTTCCCTATATATAAAGATTGATTGCTGGAATTGGGTATGTCTAGTTTAATGAAAAGAAGGATTAGGGGTGCATGATAGCAGTGTTCCAATATCTAAGGGGTTGCCATAAAGAAGAGGTGGTCAACCTATTCTCCAAAGCATCTGAAGGCAGGACAAGAAGCCATGGATGGAAACTAATCAAGGAGAGAAGCAACCTAGAATTAAGGAGAAATTTCCTGACAGAACAATTAATCAGTGGAATGACTTGGCGCCAGAAGGTGCCAAGGTGTGGGTGCTCCAACACCAGACATTTTAAAGAAGAAATTGGACAACCATTTATCTGAAGTGGTATAAGATCTCCTGCCTGAGGTTGGTTATTGTAAAGAAATCCTTTGCCATTGTTTTCTTTCAGAATATTACTTTGGATTTCTAGCATGGCTGACAGTCCTAGGACTCCCTGGTGCTCTCCCATCAGTCTTTAACTCAATCTGGCCTTGCTTAGATTTTGTGAAATTAGCAAAGGTCAGTACTTATCCAAATACATGCCTCAAATCAATTAATAATGAAAAACCATCTATTAAAATGAAGGAAGAAGCTGCTGCTTGCTAGAAATGTGTTCACTTTTATGTTGCTTTTCCAGTTCTATAATACAGTAATATCCATAATGCATTCATACTGAGGTTTACATACACGAATCTCTTTTCTGCTTGAGTTTACCTCATGTTCCTTTTATTATTATGGAGGGTTCTAGTCTACTTGGGCCTTCTATGCATCACATCAACTAATATACAGGCCTTGAACCTTGACTGTCGCAGTGATAAAAATAAGCCAAATATATTTTACTGCATTTGAATCTATGAATTATTTTATTCACACATATTTTGAACTTTATTGAACTTTTATTGTCAGGATTGGAACATTGGCATTCAGAGGGTGTTTACAAGAATTTAAGAGTGGATTTTTAAAGAGTGTGTGTGCATGTATGTGTGTTTGTGTGTTTGTATGTGTGTGTAAGCTTGGTTCTCATAAACTGTCACTTTTGCAGATTCCAGACCTTAATAGGTCTCTGGACTTCAGATCAAACTCCATTATCGTAAAGAACTGTTGCTAAATTCCTCTAAGACACTTACACTCATAGACAAGTTTCACCAATCTTCCTTATCAGGAAAAAGTCTTGGCTTGAGATCAAGCAGACCTTTTGGGTTTAGAGTCTGACAGCCTTCAACGTCTCAGCTAGGAAAGTGGGGTCAGGGAGGTGGGGACGGGACTCAACAATCCCACAGCAGAAGAATGATTTCCCTACCTCCCCCAGCGTGGAGGGGAACAGAACAGACGGATACAAAAGTTTAGAGACTGGCAGTCATATAGACTCCGATGTGGCCTGAAGAAAAAGGAATACAGAAAGGGTTTGGCAACATACAATACAATACAATACAATACAATACAATACAATACAATACAATACAATACAATACAATACATTGCAATGCAATGCAATACAATACAATACAATACAATAGTAGAGTTGGAAGGGACCTTGGAGGTCTTCTAGTCCAACCCGCTGCCTAGGCAGGAAACCCTATACCGTTTCAGACAGATGGCTATCCAACATCTTCTTAAAGACTTCCAGTGTTGGGGCATTCACAACTTCTGGAGGCAAGCTGTTCCACTGATTAATTGTTCTAACTGTCAGGAAGTTTCTCCTCAGTTCTAAGTTGCTTCTCTCCTTGATTAGTTTCCACCCATTACTTCTTGTTCTACCCTCAGGTGCCTTGGAGAATAGTTTGACTCCCTCTTCTTTGTGGCAACCCCTGAGATATTGGAACACTGCTATCATGTCTCCCCTAGTCCTTCTTTCTCTTAAGCTAAACATGCATGCCATATTTGCTTAACAAGAAAAGCAGATTATGTTTAACATGAGAAACTTCCTAATATCTCTGGATCACTAGGAAGTTTCTTTTCAAGTGATATCAGCCCCATGATCAGGCACTATAAAAGAACTGACATCACCATTCTTTTATTACCAAGTGCAGCAGAGCTTAGGCAGGTGTCAGCATAGACAAAAGCTGAGAAAAGACAAAGGTGAGTTCTGAAGACTGAAGGGTGATTCCCACTGGAGTTGGGAGAGAAAGCGAAATGAAGGGAAATTACGTGAAAAAATCAATTGGACTTGAGCTGGGAATGTGTCCTACAAATCTTAGACAATAAAGGCTAGAGGTAGGAAATGAAGGTCTTCTCCAAGAAGATATATAATTGAATGTACCTTTAGGGATGCAAGCAGTGTTTGTGTCTTTGAAATTACAGTGGATTAGTTTTGTTGCGCATTTTCCCCGCAAAGAGTTTTTGGCAAGTTGAAAGCTGTAATCAAATTAGTGTTTTTTTTCTCTTGGAATGAATCTTTGATATATATTTTTTCCTGTTTAATTTTTCTACCCTTGTATAGGGCCGCAATACCAGCATATGCATTTATCTTTGATTTCAACACTCAATTCCTTCTTTCCAACATCTCATTTTGCAACAATATTCATTCTTGCTAGCTCTAACGCTAGCAACCCAAGGCTCCAGATCCAATTCCATGCCATTAGTATTTCAACCAGGTCTGAAAAGCTCTGTTAACTCCCAAGGCTTTCCTAAACACAGATATGAAGTTTCTGTAGGAGATCGTTTGAAAATATAGAGTTCTAGTTTGATCAGATTATAGACGACGTTCACTTTTTGCCTTCCGATAACTTTCCCTGAATCTGATGTTCTTCAGATACATCTACTTCAGCTCCTGGATTTTGACCACACTAGCGGGATATCTGAGGGTTTGTCATCTTATGCATCTGGAGAGCACCAGATTGGGGAAGGTTGTTCTAGACCGAGCAACATGTGAGCAGCCCATTCTAGGTGGCCCAACCAAAAAGAAAGGAAGGTGGCATTCCTTAGTCAAGGGCTGATCTGGAGTGAATTTTACTCTTGGATGGCGTGGAGTATTGTACCCAGAGCACTTTTGGTAAAAGGCTATCTGTTGACACTTGGAAGCCAGCAATTTGAAGAGGTATATTAATTTAGATTTTCATAAGCATGATGTGAAAAGTTGGTATCAGATGATGATAATGGATTTGATGATTTATTTTATTTTGCTATTTGTTGATAGTGCACTTATCCATTAGTCAGAGAGTTTTGCTTCTTTCTAACCCCCCTGCAATAAAACTGTCTGGAAATCATGCCTGTATAGTAATTCACCATTGAATTTGAATGGCACAATACGGTAAGGTTCTGGCATTGCCCGTCCGTCCTTGACACCTTCAAATTTAAGGTTTTATAACATCCTCTTATTGCTTTATCTACCCCCTTATCAGGTTCTACTAATAATGTATCAGTTTGCACCAAGGAAGTTCTCCTTTGAAAAGAAATTTTAAAGGAAAGTCAACTTAGATTAACAGAATGTATGATAGATATGGATGATTATTACAAGCATTTTTTTTTCTAATTTCCTATTCTTTAGGAATAGTTTTAAATCCAGATAAATATAGTACCAGTACCATAAATATAATGTAGAGTGGTTAAGGGTATCAGGCTAAAAACTGAAGAACACGACTTCTAGTCTTGTTTTAGGCATAAAACTGTCTTGCCACTTTAATCACTTTCTCTTAGCCCTAGAAAAAAGACAAAGGCAAACCACTTCTTTGCCAAGAAAACTATAGGGATTTGTCTGGGCAGTCTCTGAGAATAATTGGTTGAAAAAATGTGTTTGTATCAGAATAAGAAAAAGTGTTGTTTTATTAGCACAATGAATAGGTAAAGGTAAAGGTTTCCCTCACACATACATGCTTGTCATTACCGACTCTAGGGGGCGGTGCTTACCTCTGTTTCAAAGTCGAAGAGCCAGCGCTGTCTGAAGATGTCTCCGTGGTTATGTGGCTAGCATGACTAAATGCCAAAAGTGCACAGAACATGGTTACCTTCCCACCAAAGGTGGTTTCTATTTTTCTACTTGCATTTTTACATGCTTTTGAACTGCTAGGTTGGCAGAAGCTAGGACAAGTAATGGGAGCTCACTCTAGGGATTCGAACTGCCAAACTGCCAACCTTTCTGATCGACAAGCTCAGCGTCTTAGCCAGTGAGCCACCACATCCTGCACAATGAATAATACATCTAATTTTGTCCCCACCCAGTACAATGCAGGAATCATTTCTAGGGTGGCAAGGGATAGGGATGGGGAGAATTGCTTTGTCAGATTGTGTGTGGGGTGTGTGCATATGCAGCCATATGTGTTCACTTGTTCTCTCCTGGTTTTAATTTATGCTTTTACAATTTTCGTTTTAAAATACGTTGCCATTTTCGTTACACATTTAGCCCTAAACTGCCTCAGGTTGAGTGAAAACCAGTAATAAGCTGGAAAAATTCCTCTCTCAAGTTTGTCTTTGCTATAATACTTTATGAGGGCCCTCCGTGACCTTTCCTAATTGTCACATGGTTTAATCTTTTTTGCTTTAAAAAAGAGAGAGAAGAGAGCAAAGTGAGCCTCATTTACCCACAGATAGAGGAATGTTAATGTAGGAAGTGAGGCAGTTTGTTCATTGAAAAAATATTTTATGGGAACTTGCTTCAAACTGAAGGAACACATGTAAAATACCTTCCCTGGGGAAGGGCCTTTCTTAGTCTCACATTTGAAACAAAGGAGGAATTTTTTGGTAAACTCAAAGCAGAGAGCTCAGGGTCACATATTAGAATTTCCCTTGGCAGCAGGAGAGCTTGTGTACCTAAGGCCACTCCATTTCCAGCAGATGTACCGAGATACAGTTGTTATTCTATCAGGCCAGGATATGGAGTCAACCTCAGTGAAATTAAGGACCACGAAAGGTCCCCTTCAGATCACAAGGCTTTAATGAATTCAGAATGGCTATGAAAGGCAGTTCTGGAAGGTAGAAGGGCAGTAAGTAATTATCCTCTTGTGGGAAGGCTTTAGTGGCTAAACGAAATTAACTAAATGCTGTCATTTCAGAAGTCACTTGTGATTAAGAGGAACAAGTCTGGTTTTGCACTCTTCTTTTCTTCAAAGGAAAGAAGGCTGGTATTGGTTAGAAGGGAAGTGATATTCTCGTATTCATTTGGAAGATTTACATAACACCTCCGGCTGATGTTCCCTGGACTCTTTTTTAAAAAAAACACTTACTGGAGGTAAATTACTTAAATTGCCCTCATAGAGCAGGGTCATTTATTCTATTGAACATATTTCAAAAAAATATTTGAATATTTGAAAAGTCAGATGGATAGGTGCTTTTAATGTCTGGCCTAAAATTTAAATTGAAGCCTAAAATATAATCCCCAAACTTATGTCCATGTTTTGTTTTTCCCCATTTAATTTCCATTGATGGGGCCATTAACTTCAAAAGGGAAAAGGTTTTTCTCAAAAAAATAACATCAATGTGTGATTATGAACCTAGATACTACAGATGAATGGGCCTTTAGAACCAGTCTTCCAAAAGTCCTCTGTGAATAGCAATAGCACTTAGACTTATATAACACTTCATAGTGCTTTCACAGCCCTCTCTAAGCCGTTTACAGAGTCAGCCTGCTGCCCCCAACAATCTGGGTCCTCATTTTATCCACCTCAGAAGGATAGAAGGGTGAGTCGACCTTGAGCTGGTGAGATTTGAACTGCTGAACTTCAGCTAGCAGTCACCTGAAATAGCCTGCACTACTGCACTCTAACCACTGCGCCACCTCGGCTCATATATGGCTAGGAGAATGGCCTGCTCCTAGCCATGTAATCCCATTCATGCAGATACCTTTGCAGATAAGGGTTTGCAAATAAAGGTTAACTTTGATTTTCATAGGAAAGCCCTTGCAGGACAAAGAAGGCCCATTCATATTAGTATCAGATGCATTGCTGCCATTATAGAAGGAGTTAAACAATTACAGGTAGTCCTCAACCCACAACTGCAATTGAGACCAACGTTTATGTTGCGAAGTGAAAAATTTGTTAAGTGGGTTTTGCCCCATTTTACAACTTTTCTTCCCTCATTTGTTAAGCAAATCACTACAGTTTTCACATTAGCAACATGTTGTTAAGTGAATCTGATTTCCCCATTGACTTTGCTTGTCAGAAGATTGCAAAAGGTGTTCACATGATCCCGGGACATTGCAACCATCATAAATGTGAGTCACTTGCAAAGCATCTGAATGTCAATCATGTGACCATGGGAATGCTGCAAAGTGTGAAAAATGGTCCTAAACCATTTTTTCAGTGCCATTATAACTTCAAATGGTCACTAAGTGAACTGTTGTAAGTCAATGACTATCTGTACCATAAAAGGGAAGAGGTTTGAAGGAGATGAAACTTGGAGCTGATAGCAGATAATCCAGAGTGGTACAATGGCTAGAATGGACTTGATTCTAGTAGAGGGTTTGGTGGTTTTAATTCAGAAGATGGGTGCTTAGTAATCACAAAGTGGTCCCTTTTGTTGTTGTTGAAGGCTTATCTGTTTCTTCGTAGAGGGAAGTCAATGGAACAGATTCAAGGAAGAAAAGCACAATGGAGCACATAGATGGCATGGCGGGGTGATAGAAGATAGAAGATCAAAGAAATTTTGCTAGTTGGAACCAAGTCAATGGACTGTTCATCAAACATGAAACATTGTTAATAAGTTCTATGGGCTTTTTAAGCACTAGGACTAGAGATCATCGTTGTGTTTAGTGACATAGACAGCTGCATATCTTTTCATATCTTGAGTTTATATTGTAATTTGCTGAGCAATACATGTTTAAAATGAATTAGAATGGAGAGTTCAGAGAAAATATGGCTCATTTGGTGCTTTTGCTGTAACTTACCTGTGCTGCAGGTAAGAACTGCTTACAAAAGAGTATAAAGCAATTAGAAAATTCTTAATTGTTCTGACAAAGATGGGTTGAAATGGCTTCTTAGTGGCTTTTAAGTGGGAAAAAAAAACCCATTGGAAAACTGTGTGCCTCCCTTCCTCTTACAGTTGGATCCTTTGAACCCTGGTCATTCATAGGGCCAGCTTGGATGCAGTGAAAGTCATTTATCAGTGCCTTAAAAACCAAACTGACACGGTAAGAAAAATGAATAACAATCAAAGAGGAATGTATATGCAGGCCATAATGCATGGATTCTGGAAGTAAATCTCATTTATTTTCTCCCATGAGAATTATGCTTGAATAAAAAACATAAAATTGTGCTGTTGGTTTCCTAGTAAGAATAGTACTGTTATAGATAATGCCCCTAGAAGCAATTGTCCCATTGGAGTCAATTTACCAACTCACTTTTTTTAAAAAGTGAGAGTAGTAGAATCAGATGTGTATCTCACTCTTTCTAAAGTTCTAACAATTTTGACCTCAGGGAAACATGATCTGGCGGCTTTTGGTTGCAGAGAAAAGAAGCAAGTTGGCTTTGGGATTAGAGTTATTGGGGTTTTTTTCTGTATGCAAGAGAAAGAGGGAGACTGAGAGAGAAGCAGAAACTGTTCCCAATCTAACTTTGTCCAGCTATGATTGCTGGAATAAAGCACAATTGACTGTGTACACACATAACCTATTTCATGCACCGCACTTTACAAAGCATGATTGTGTTTAGACAACATGCTAGGTGTCTTCCCTGCTGCCATTAGTTGATGTCATAGAGCAGTGGTGAAATCTATTTTTTTTTTGCCACTGGTTATGTGGGTGTGGCTTGGTGGTGGTGGTGGTCATGTGACCAGGTGGGCGTAGCCAACCTTTTCCCACTCTTTAAAGTATTTTTTCCTGCCGGTTTGGGTGGATAGGTCAGAAAAAAAATGCTTTAAAAAGTGAGAATAAGGTTCTGACGATCATGCAGATCAGCTGTGAGCCATGCAATTGTCGGACCCTCTTTATTTCACTTTGTAAAGCATTTTTTTCCTGCTGGTTTGGGTGAATAGGTAGTTAAAAATGCTTTAAAAAGTGAAAAAAAAGGTTCTGACGATCATGCAGCACAATTGAGTGTCACCGAACCTTTTACCCCCCCCCCACTTTTTAAAGCTTTTTTTTACTACCAGTTCTAGCAAACCAGTCAGAACCAGTAGCATTTTACCCCTGGCTTAGAGTGATTTAAAGATGGAGAAGGGTGGCGTTTGGAGCTTCTGTCATATATATATATATATATATATATATATAGATAGATAGATAGATAGATAGATAGATAGATAGATAGATAGATAGATAGATATAGATATAGATATAGATATAGATATAGATATAGATATAGATATAGATATAGATATAGATATAGATATAGATATAGATATAGATATAGATATAGATATAGATAGATATAGATATAGATATAGATGTGTGTGTGTGTGTGTGTGTGTGTGTGTGTGTGTGTGCATGTGTATGTATTGTGTCACAACCCAAATATGGGAGGGAGCATACTGCTTCCCTTTTTCTGTTTTTTGGCTCACCCTAGGAGCCATCCAGACAGGAAGCCATTTTGTTTATGTTGCCTTTGTTATATTTGTGTTGCATTTGTGCTGATAAATAAATAAAGGGAGACTAGTATAGATCTATTTTAAGCTATTTAGCTCTCATCAGCTAGTCATACCCTTACTGGGAATTGAACCTAGTCACCCTTTATTTATTTATCAGCAGAAATGCAATATATAGACTTGGGGGGTCTCAGAAAATGGGGACATTTTTAGATGACTTCATTGTGGGTGATCTTTTAATCTCTCCATGTGCTTTGCATATTTTAAATTTTTTATAGTGTCTTTGCATTTTTAGTAATTGCTCTATAGTTTTATAATGGTTGTTTTAATATATTTGTTGTTTTTACTGACTGTTATTCGCAACCCAGAATCGCTTCAGTGAATTGGGCAGTCATATAAATGGGATAAATAAATAAATAAATAAATAAATAAATAAATAAATAAATAAATAAGTAAGTAAGTAAATAAGTAAATAAGTAAATAAGTAAATAAGTAAATAAGTAAATAAGTAAATAAGTAAATAAATAAATTTCTGCAGTCCAAACTACATAAATGAATGACAGATGCACTTGGGTATAACAAGTGTCATGTATCAGCCACATACATTGCAAAAGAGCCTGCCTACATCTAGAGTTTTAGCAGCATAACATATTGCTGGTGCTGTTCAATTGTTTACCAGTAGAAAATATCTTTGGGGGAAAAGCAGGTAACAAAACAATAAAATAAACAATAGTAGATGGGCTTATCTATACAACTATTGTTATTTTGTAATTATAATTAATGGCCAATGAGATAAATACACAGATACATTGACCAAATACAACACATGCAGTGTTATCAGTCAGATATGGTGTTAAAACCCGAAACTTAAAAAAAGAGAATTATTGAATACAATAAAGTAAAACACAGGACAGGACAGGACACTTTATTGTGTCAACATTCCAAGATTAGGATATTTTATGTCATTTTACAGAAATCACTGCAGGTAAGAATTTGGCAATTTTATCAGTGAAACCTAGATTAGTAAAATGTTAAAGGCAATGATCTTGAAATCAAGAGATCTAATCCTGCCTTGGGCTAAATGTCAACTGAGTTGCTTTGGGTCCGTCATTCTATCTCAACTCTTAAGAAAAAGGCCATAGCAAACCACTTCCGAAAATTCAAAGGCCTTTCAACTTTGGAGGTTCCTATAGGCCAGCGATGGCGAACCTTTTTTGGCTCGCGTGCCACAATTGGGGGGAGCGCAGGGGGGGCGTGTGCGGGCATGCTGCACCCATAATGCAATGCGTGACCCCCCCCCAGTGCGCATGTGCGCACAAAAGGCGCTCCCCCCATTTTTACATGCTTTTTTCACCCTCCCCGGGCTCCAGAGGCTTTATAGGAGCCTGGGGAGGGCGACAAGAGCCTCCCCCGCCCCCTGGAGGCCATCCAGAGGCTGGGGAGGGCGAAAAATGGCTTTTAAAAATGGTGAACTCAGCTGGCCAGCGCCTTGCGTGCCCTGACAAATGGCTTCACGTGCCATCTGTGGGACGCGTGCCATAGGTTCGCCATCACTGCTATTGGGAATGTGGACACTTGGAAAAATCATGTGCATGCAGAAGCACACACCACACACACACACACACACTCATACACACACACACACAGCACAGAGCATAAGGATGCAAAATTGGAATAAATTATTATGTATGAAAACAAACAAGCTCCTTCCCTCATCTTTTATTTGGCCTTACTTCCCACTCTGAATACTCAGGAGAATGATGCTTTCTAAAAAAGAAAAAAAAATAGACTTATCTCTCTTCTTCATTCTTACAAAAGAAAATAGAGGCTGCTTTTATTTGAATCTGGTCCTGCTGAAAACTCTGCCAATGTATCAAACTGAAATGTCTTTTAAAGTCATTAAAGTAGCCATGCTTAAGCTTGCTAAATAGGCAGCTATTTGCTGCAGAATCAATAGTTGGTGACTTCCTGGTTAGATGAATGCTTAGATTTGTCACTATAACTCCCTCAGAAAGGCTGGATTAGACAACACTGCCCTGGTTGGAGCAATAATACAGACTCCATAAACTGTTATTTTCGCATTTTGGAACGATTTGTGCCTGATTAAATAAGAATGTGCAAAGGAGGCAAGATGCAGTCTGAACTGATGATTCCATTTGAATGTGCGATTTGTTTTTAGAATTAATTCAGCCTAAATATCAATTCCAACTGTCAATTCTAATTCAAATATTCAATTCAAATAAAGTAAAAATAAAATTGCTGGACCCATTGAAAGGCTCCTGATTTTGGTATGTCAAATCAATGTGACTATTCAATTCAAATGATCTTTGAACTGTATCCCTGAATCAAAGCATCTCATAGTCATCTGAAGTATGAGTTTACCTAACTGCTTGCTCTGACTATGAGATGAAACTCTTATTATTTTTCTCCAACTTAGAATGGAATACATTCTACAGTGAATGCAAATTTCAATTTTCATGTTCTTTTTTAGCTTCTTTAACAAGCTCTTTATTGGTTGGGATTTTGTATGCCCTTCTATTTTCCATTCAAAAAGTGCTACCTAAAAAGGAGGGGGGGAGAGGGAGAAAGAGCAAGAAGGTGCGAAAGAGAGAAAGAAAAAGAGTGAGTTAGGAAGGAGGGAGAGAGAGAAGGAAGGAGGGAGGGGTAAAGGATGGAGAGGAGTGGAAAGGAAGGAAAGAAGGAAGGGAGGGAAGGAAGGAGGGAGGAGGAAGGAGAGATGGAGGGAACCAGGGAGGGGAGAAGAAAGTAAGGAACAAAAGGAAGGGGGGAAGGGGTTTTGGGAGGGGGGAGAGGAGTGGAAAGGAAGGAAAGAAGGAAGGGAGTGAGGAAAGGAAGGGAGGGAGGAAGAAGGAAGGAAAGGGAGGGAGGGGAGAGGAAAGGAAGGAAGGAGGGAAGGCTGTACATCCTCACTTTTCATTATGTAAATAATGTCTCTAACTTTAAAGCATGTTTTTAAACAAACTGTAGTTAAAATATTCTTGTGAGTATTTGCAAATATTGAGAAGTCTGGCACTTCATGCATGATTATTAATGTAACATTCTGATTCCTGCACTGGAAACAGTATTTCATTTGGTCCAAATTCTGATCTCCTGTTCAACATACACAGTAAGAAACAATAGCAATAGCACTTAGACTTCTATACCACTTCATAGTGCTTTACAGCCCTCTCTATGTGGTTTACAACATTAGCATATTGTCCCCCCACCCCGACAATCTGGGTCCTCAAAGAAAACTAGTTCTAGAAATCCCAAGAAGAGTCAGTCCTAACTGTAATGGACATAAGGATTAGGCAAAGTTACAGTTAAGGTGGTGGTGGGAACTGGAAAAATTAAGACAATCAACTTTATATTTTAATTATTTTGTAAAATGTAAGAAGAAGGGTTGCTGATACACAGATGTGTAGATCCCCTATCAAAAAGCTTTTTATTTCTTCCATAGGTCTTCTGACAGAGACAGGATCATTCACAAGATGTCACTGATATCTTGTCTTAGGGTGAGACTGAGTTCACACAATCAGTGCAAATGACAGCAAGCCCCTGATGACCTTATTCACCAATTCTGCCACTGTTAGGTTGTTGTCAAAGCTGATAAAAGAGGTGATGTTGATTACCCATCTGTAATCTCAAGTAGCCAAGTGAGAGTTGCCATTTTACCCCTTGTTATATAATGCAAGCTTGGGTTTTGTTTTGCCTAAATCATCACTGCAATTTTTTGTATTTCTATTTGTTCTGGTTTTCCTTATACAAAGTTTGGTAATATTCTATTGGATATGAGTTATTCTTTGGAAATGAATTTTTCTCTTCATTTAGGCTTTAAAAAACTTTAATGCTATTATGATTCACAAATAATGTAAGATGGTTGATGATATTAATTATATAGGATTGAGTATATATGATGGCTTAAGACAGAGACCTGAGAAATACATTGTTCAACTCTGTTTTCAGAAATACATTGTTCAACTCTATTTGAACTATAAAGTGGTTAGCATTTAACTTCAGGGTTTACTAATAGTTCCATGATACATATTATAATACATGGGCAAAACAATAATAATACATGGGCAGACAATAGATACACACTCAAGGTAAATCGCTCCAAACTCGATTGCAGAAAATACAACTTCAGCAACAGAGTGGTCAATGCCTGGAATGCACTACCTGACTCTGTTGTTACATCCTCAAACCCCCATAGCTTTAACTTTAAATTGTCTACCCTGGACCTCACCCCATTCCTAAGAGGTATGTAAGGGGCTGTGCATAAGCGCACCAGCATGCCTACCGTCCCTGTCCTACTGTCCCCATTTGCTGTGTTCATGTCCATGTTTATACTTATACCTGTTATCTCATACATGTTTGACTAACTAACTAACTAACTAACTAACTAACTAACTAACTAACTAACTAACTAAACAAATAAACAAACAAATGATTTTGTAAGATCCCACAGGTAGAATCTTGGGTAGCTGGTTTCCATATAAATATTCAACTATTTCTGGATTAGAGGGCCTTTAAAAGGGTGGGTTTGATGTAAGAAAGAGTGCTTTTATGTCATTGAAAGTCCACTTATCCTTGAGAGCTTAAAATTATTTTATTGATTTGGTTGGTTGGATATCTGAAACCATCATTATTGAAAGGAAAGGAATTTAAGGAAATTGTCTTGAACAGATGAAATTAATTATTCTCTCCTAAATTGCTCTTTTACATTAACCATGCTCTGATAAATTTTCATCTGAACTGCTGTAATGTATAATACATGGAACTATCCTCGGATGCAACTTCAATTAGTGCAAACTCCAGAATTTGGATACTGTTAAATATATTCATATTGTGCCAACTTGCAGTGTGCTTTGAGATTCAATTCAGGGAGAAAGCAAGCTACATTTAACTGTTTTTCTAGAGAAGAATCTGTTAGACAGTGGCATCCAGACCACTAAGGATGACCTTGAAAAGTTATATGACACCATACCTGGTTAATAATTGGATGTCAGTCCCTTGTGAAAGACCAGTATGGAGGCTAGATAGGGAAATTCAGAAAATATGTTCGATGAAGCTGATGTTCTATTGCTCAAAATTACCTGGATTTATTTGTGAAATCTTCAGGAATCAAGGTCAACTTGCACAATGATTTGCCCTGCATTACATTAAGTGTTTACAAAGGAAACAAGAGCTGTGTTGGTCTATGACAGGAAATAAAAACAGGAGCCCTGTAGCACCTTTTCTGACTAATAAATTTAATCTGCTGCAAATGATTTGATCACAAACCAGTTTTTAATAAAACTTGATAATTGGAATTGGTGCCATTAGACTTTTTTTTTAACAAAGAAAAATATCTTTTGGGGTGGCCTTTGGATTTTAGGACATTCTTCACAAAAGCACAAATAGCATTACAATCTTTCATGGCAGCAGATTTCTTCTTCTTCTTCTTCTTCTTCTTCTTCTTCTTCTTCTTCTTCTTCTTCTTCTTCTTCTTCTTCTTCTTCTTCTTCTTCCTCCTCCTCCTTCTCCTTCTCCTCCTTTTCCCCCTCCCCCTCCTTCCCTCTTCTCTCTTCCTCCTTTTCCTAAGAGATTACTTTGAACTACTGAGGTTTCAGCAATTTCATCAGTTTCTTCTTTGCTGTCTTATTGATGTATTAATGTACTTTATTTACAGTGACATGATTAATTTTGTTCCAGAAATTGTAACTGCCTTAGAATCTCTCTTACTGAAGAATTACTGAGAGATCTTTTCAATGAAAACAAGTGTTCTGTGATAAATATATTTGAATAGTTGTGTTAAGACTGTCAGATGCCCTTTTTTTGAACTATATATATTTTTATTGTTTAATTCTTAATTTTTCATTATGGGACAGGTGAAGAAAAAGAAAAGAAAAAGCAAGATAGAGGAACAACCTTGTCCTGTGTTTTAGCTTATGCTAGTGGCATAGGAAATTGAAGAGGTTAAATATTAATATTAATATTTTGTTATTGTTTACATTTTTCAATTGATATCAGCAGGAAAGAATCTATAACAGCAGTTTCTGTGCTAGCAAGGTCTTTTCCCTATTTCCAAGGTTTATTTCCAAGATCTCTCTTTAAAGGCTTTGGATCAGATAGGCTTTACTTTTGAAAGAAAATGCAAAATGTTTTTTTTCCAAGTACTTGAGGGAAAGGCTTTGTTCTTGGGGTCATTTGTGTTATCTGCCACTTTCTTTGATGTTTTTCAGCACTAAAAATCTTGAAGTTCTATATTGTTTCTGTATAATACTATTCTGATAATTTATTTAAGATGTCATATCCTGAATTATTTATTATCAGATTAAAAGGAGCCTGGTAACACCTTTTCTGGTTGCCATCAAGGATAAGCGTTCAAAAAAAGATAGATAGTGGGATTGGCCTTCCTATCTACAATATCTGAGGACAACAATGAACATTTGAACGGATGGGAGGATAAGAGGAGAAATGTCAAAATTTGAATCAGTTCTGGAGTTCAAAACAGACCTTTAGTATGAAAATGGTTGCCGACCTAGGAGAATCTTGGTGTTTTTCTTCAGTTGAACATCAGCTGACAGATGATGCAACAGCTAGTTCTTCCTTCCTTAGATATAACATTGATCTGAAATTAAAAAGGGTTGTCAGGGTTCCAAAGAAGCATCCAAAATTAAATCAGATTCTGAGGTAAAGGATTCTTCAAAGTTCCTCAAAGAGATCCATGTTGGCACATCTGGGAAAACCCCGAATCTGAAAACTTCCCAGTTTTCCCCACCCAGTTGAAAATTCAAGATCTTGCCCCCACACTCACAGGTCCATCACATGGTCCAATCTTCCACTGCTATACTGGCAGTTCCACCCATCCAGTTCCGATCAGGTGCAGAGGTGCAAAGACAAAGGATGACCTTGGCTTTCTAGAAAGAATTTTGTTATGGCTACATAGCATCTAACTCCATACAATCCCCTCTCCCATTTTTTCACAATAGAAAATGCATAGTAGAATAATAGAAACTGTGGCAGGCCAAAGATCCAAAGGAAAAGATGGCTGCAGGCCTGACAGGATAGTCTCTCTGCATTGCATGACAACACAATGGCCTGTTTCTCTTACAGGCTAGGAATAGATATGAGTTCACAATGGCCAGTCTTAACTGGACAACTTGAGGATGAACTCACAATAGCAGCTACATATTGTTCAGTCTACTGCATATTGGCTTGTCTGTGTTAGTGAGGTATGAAGTATCAGTGGTTGGCACAAAGAAGAAACTATCTTGTCCTGGAATGGATACATTTTCTCTTCTCATCTCATCTTACTGAGATGAACAGCAGCAGGTGGTAATACTACAAGAATACAGGTAATGTGATAGACATAACCAGGTAACAAAAGAACATTTTGTAGAGACTGCCAGAAATAGGCACTATGAGAGAGGAAAATGTAATAAATGCTGATAGAACCTCCCAAATGTCAGCTGAGCTGTAACTTTAGGGCATGCCCTGAGTGGTGGGGTGGGGAGAGAGGGTCAGAGTAGGAAAAAAAATAGACCAGAGGATAAAGGAGAGTAGCAATGGTCTGTCTGAATTTGCAAAGTGTCCTGTTTAGCTTGCTGGTCCAAGAGGTGCTTTTTTTCCAACAGGCAACTGGACTTTTTCCTTGAAGATGTTTCACTTCTTATCCAAGAAGCTTCTTCAATTCTGATTGTCATTACAGTAGCTTCTTGGATGTGAAGCAAAACATATTCAAGGAAAAGCAAAGAAAGCCCAGGTGTCTCTTGAAAAAAGAATAACCGTGACCATCATGAAGTCTGAGAATCTCCATAGACATTTAGCTCGTTGACTGCTCTCTGTTGTCAGCTGTTCAAAGTTAAGATAGAGATGAAATAAGAACTGCTACATTTCTTGTTACAGGGTGTAATAACAGAACCTTGAAAGCTTGGCAAAGTTTCTCTTTTCCTCCCTCTTACACCAAAGAGAGTCAAGGTGGGGCAAACTTGATTTTCTGCCTGTTTTTATGGACTAAGCTGATGTTTTCTTAATAGCTGTTAGATACTTTCTTCAAGGCTGTCTTCCTATTCACCTACAACCACAAATGTATCATTGAAAGGACATTGTATGTGATTCATAGTTTTACATCTCTTTAGGATATATATGTCACAGAACTGATTGACAAGAATTTTTCTCATTGGAATATAACATAAAACAAATTATTTGCCATACAGTATAAGATCCTAGCTTTGTGCATTTCAAGCAGCTGTCTCTCTCTGCATTCCTACAGAGTATAAAACAGATGTCTTGAGACATAGGTTGTCAATATTTCACTTGATACATATATTCTTAGAAGGTTTGGAGAGGGCTGGTATTTGACAGCAGATGAAAGCTGTAATCCTTTACCTGAGAATAAGTCCCCACTGAACTTAATAAGGCTTATTTCTAAATAGATTGCACTGTAGAGAGGTCAAACGAACAATCTTTCCTAGGGTTTTCTAAAATCCTGCAGGCAGTGCAGATAAGTGCTAAGAATTATTATGCAACCTCTTTTTTAAAAACAAAAACAAAACAAAACTCCAGGAGGTTGTTCAAAAACCTCATGGAACTGGAGGAAAAACCTTGCACTTGTGGTTTTCCTAGCGTTATTTTTATTTTGTATTTCCTGGCGACACCTGAAAAGGAAGGTCTGTTTTTCCTGAGAAAGGAAGATGATGTGACTCACAGTTCTGCAAAAAGCAAGATGCACACACTGGAGAGAGGACAACGGAAATGATACCTAGCATGAGTAACATTGTAGGTTGCCAAGGAGAAGGGGGTTTGACAGCATGGAAATCCCCTACCTGAATTGCAGTACAGTGCCTTAAAAAACAAGCAGATTTATTTGAAAGTTTGGCCCTCAGCAATGTCTATCATTGGAGCGAAATTTTGTGGTTTTGATATAATGATAACTAATGATGAATATGTTATACATGGATGTTATCTATGCATCCTGACCCTAAGAAGTGTCAGCTCTGGAGGCCATCTTTTTCTTTCCACACTTGGTGGGTGGGCATTTGGGAAATAGGAGGGGGGGGTTGATGGCGACTGGGTGAGAGATGTGCAACCATAACAACATTCTTTCCCTGGGAGTCAAGGATGTTCAGCATGCACCTGGAGAGGTGTGACTGGGAAACAACTCCAGGTAGAATGGTGACCTGACTGGACCATGTGAGGGACATGTAGGTGTAGGGGAAGGGACTTTGACTTTCCTTTGGATCAGTGGTGGGATTCAATTTTTTTTATTACCGGTTCTGTAGGCATGGCTTGGTGGGTGTGGCATAGCTTGGTGGGCATGGTTTGGTGGGCGTGGCAGGTGTAAGATCCTGTAAAATCTCCATTCCCCCCCCCCACTCCAGGGGAAAGATACTGTAAAATCCCCATTTCCTCCCGATCAGCTGGGACTCAGGAGGTAGAGAATAGATAGGAGCAGGGCCAGTCAGAGGTGGTATTTACTGGTTCTCTGAACTACTCAAAATTCCCACTACCGGTTCTCCAGAAATGGTCAGAACCAGCTGAATATCACCTCTGCTTTGGGTGGGGAAAACCCAGGAGACTTTCAGTTTCAGGTTTTTCCAGATGTGCCAATATGACATCTCTAATAAAATTGAGTTTTATTATGCCTGCCTTGGAGTCTTACTTTTTGGTGGTGTTACTACTGACAAGAAGTTTAGTAAGCTACTATGCCCCAAATGTTAAAAACATCATCCAGGTAATGAGGCTACAAGCCACTTGCTATTTAGGAATCTCATTGAAGAACTAACCCATGCAAATCTGGGAATTGAATAGCAAACTCATAGGTTTAGCCTGTTAGTGTTGGATTCTCAATTCTTGTTATATAGAATTTGTGTAAAGTTTTCATTGTAATAGAATCAGTGCCTTGCTGAGAAATGATTCTGCATTTTTAAACCAGCTCTCATTCAATGTGATGAAAGTGAAGTTGTTTTAGAAATACTTTCAAAGAAGAAGAAGGAAGTTGCAAATGTGGCGGAATGCTATATTCCTGAACTACAAGTTGGCCAAGGAGTGTATGTCATTTGTTATGCTTGCCATGCTTCAGTCGAATTTCAGGAGCAAGGTATACCTCCTGTGGTGTTTTTAAGCTTGTGAAGTGTGGGTGGCTAGGAAGATTTCAGAGTGATGGAAAAATGTATATCAGAAATGAAACATTTTAATAGTTATCCCTTATTGCCTCCAACAATGAGAATCAAAAACATCCAGAGAAATCCTCAAATTTCCTTGTTTTTCACCCAGGCTTTCCCCACCAGACTTTTGGTGGGGGAGTGGGAGACCCCTTGCTTCATTATGTTTGTCATTTTACCTTTATTTTTTTTATGTTTTACTGATATTGTTGTGATTACTTTTTTTTATTCTTGTGAATCATCTGGTGGCGACATACACCTTTAGTAAACTATTACTATGGTTTGTTGCAGAGTCATCCAGATGTTTGGACTAGATTTGGCATTTTTATTCACCTATTGAGTCTTTCCCAAGGACCTTGGATAGGCAGATGTTGATGTTTGATGCGGTTAAATGTATCATTGCAAAATGAAAGCTATTCCAAGTACACCTGTCTTTTGCAATTGATTTTGTCAATACTGCTGGTGTTCAAGAGATACTCCAGGTGTTTGGGGATTGCACCTAAGGTTCTTACTGTTATTGATCCTATATTGACTTTCTTTAGCAATAGCACTTAAACTTCTATACTGCTTCACAATGCTTTCCACCACTCTCTAAGCGGTTTACAGAGTCAGCATATTGCCCACAACAATCTGGGTCCTCATTTTACCAACCTTGGAAGGATGGAAGGATGAGTCAACCTTGAGCCAATTAGACTTCAGTTCTTTCTCTTCTATTCTGCTGTTTCCAGATACTGCCATATCCACTATCCAGACTTCTGTTTTGGTCTTTTTAAATCTACAATTATTAAGTATTGGGTGTTATGTGACAGGTGTCTGTTGGTTTAAATTCTAAAGTCCCCGAGTACTTTAGCTTCTTCATTTTCTATGACTTGTCTATTTTATGGTCCCATCTTGTTTGCAGGCAAATGATATTTATTGAAGATGTTCCAATCATTGTTGCTACTTTGTCACACCATTATTTTTAATCAACCTGTGTGATCTTCTTGCGGTAGCTAACCAGGTTGCCCCTACTGTTTCTGCAGCTTCTTTGCAGAGATGGCATTTGCTGTCTGTTGTTTTCTTCTCAATTCTGACTTTATATGCATTTGTTCTTAAAGTTTGGTCTTGTGCTGCCAGAATTAGCCCCTCTGACACTTTATTCAACTTGATATTGTTATTATTTGATTGCCTACTATTTTTAAAAAAATGTATTGGCCATGTAATACTTGCACTTGCAACATTCCATGCCCACCTATTTTCTTTGGTAAATAAAGTTTGTCAAGATCACTGCATAGATGATGGGCATAATTCATTATTTTTTCTGCTCTTCCCATCTAGGGCTTTTAGTTCTGCTTCAATCCAGTCCATTCTTCCAACTGTGTATCTAATGATTGGAATTTGCCCAAGTGTTGATTCAAAATGTTTGATATTGTCAGCTTGAAGGATGCGCAAATGAAACAAAGAAAATGTTTAAAAAGTTATGACATTTATGTAGTTATTTACCAAGCACATCTAAATTATATTAAAGTAGCAAAACTATCTTTACAATCCCTAAGGCATGTCACAACTTTTGAGCACCCCTCAAAAGCTGTGAGCATGTTTGGAAATTGAAAGCTGAAAAAATTGACATGCCCTATAAATTGTGCAGGTATGGGTAGTGATTGTTTTCTTGGTGTTGTTTCTATTTTGATTCCTTCAATTTTAATGATTGTTCCCCATTTGATGGAGAGCATGGCACATTTATTCTGTCCAAACTCCATTGTAGTATCTTGACTGAATATATAGACAGAGTTGAGCAGCAATTCTATTTCAAATGGCATTTTCCCATTACTAGCTGGGAGAGAATACGTTTATTTTTCCTACAAATGTTCCCCAAGAAAGCTCATGAATAAATTATTCATTCAAAAGCAAGGTGAGGGAATCTTCTATTTTCAATTCTATAGTACTCTAGCTATGCATAGGCAGATTAAGAAAGCAAAGCCATGGTGGCCCAGGGGTTAGAATGCATAATTGCAGGCTGACTCTGCCCACTGCCAGGAGCTTGATTCTGAACGGCTCAAGGTTGACTCAACCTTCCATCCTTCTGAGGTGGACCCAGATTGTGGGGGCAATATGCTGACTCTGTAAACCACTTAGAGAAGGCTACAAAGCACTATGAAGTGATATATACTGTAAGTATAAGTGCTGTTGCTATTAAGATGTGTTTTATATTAGACTAGCTGGTAACATGATGCTGCCTGGGTTTTTATAGACATGGAAGTGTTTATCTGACAGGGAGCCATTGAGAGGGGTCTTTTTCCCCCTACTCCAATGCCCATCATCCCTGCCCTCTCCCTTCCCCCTCCCATGTGCTCCTCTTTCCCACCCTGTGTATAATCCTGGCACTTTGCCCCAAATCCATCAAGCACTTCTCTATTGGTCCACTGGAGGGTGAACGTCACAGCTGGCTTTCCAGAGGAAGAAGGAACTGACATCACAAACAATTGCTGCTCTAGGATGCCGCACTCGCTCTCCTTAATGGCCCAGGCATTCCAGACTTATGCCGGAACCTGTGTGCGTGCGTGCATGCACACACCAGGGGTGTCTTCCCCCCCCCCCCGGATTTGTTTCCAGAGGATAAGTCATCCGTGTACCAAATTTGGTACATAGATAGATAGTGCTGGTCTATTTTAATGATACTGCAGCAGAGTGCGAGAGACTTGCTAAGTACAGAACAATACTGCAGCATAAGAACTGTTGTTCTCCTCTAACAGTGGATACAATACCTCACTGGTAGATCCCTTATCTGAGATCATTTTACTGAGATTTTATGCATCTACAACCTGGGTTCCCCATGTCCAAAATAATTACATCTTTAAATATATGTAAATGCATATGCTTAAGGGTACAATCACATTTACTATAATCATACGTATTTTTCAGTTAAATATATCATTCTAAAGCCCCAGCATGCAATTGAACTTTTGACCAATAAGCCTTCAGAGTTATAATAATAGCCCTAAGTATATTTATGATATAGATGTAGGAATTTGCCTTTATACCACCTTTAATACCTGCATTATGTTTTCTCTATTGTTTAAATCCATAAAGCACAACTGAATATTTATTGCTGTATAGCTCCTCCCTCTTTTGGAATCTTTTATGCAACAGTCTCATAAGCCCAATGCATGTTAAGTGTTTCTTTCTGAGAGATTGCCTTCTCCTGCACAAACCTGTTGTATTGTGTCTCCCTGTTCCCAGAGTTTAAACAAATGGAATGACTTAAGAGTTTGTACAATTCTCTTCTCAGGGATGCTTGCCTGGCATCTTTGTTATTATTGTTCTAGGCTCCCTGCCAATATTTCTTTGTTTGCTCAATATTTCAGTCATTCAGTTTTCTGAAATAGAACCCAGATAATTTTTTACAGAATTTTTGTAATCCTCCTCATCCTTATATTTTAGGTAGCCTTTGTGTCTATCAGGATTTTGCAGGTTTAGATGACTTTGTGATTTTAATTTAAAATAAATCTTTTGAGTCAAGGTTGACCTTGATGTTGTTTTGTTAGCAGCAATATGGAAATGGTTTGGCAATGGCCTCTTTCAGGATTTGTTTTTTATTTCACAGTTTAGCTTACAGCCTTGGTATTTTCCCACCCAAGCACTCTATCAGCCTTGCCTTCTTTAGTTTCCAAGTTCAGACAAGGCCAGCTAGGTGCTTCCATCTGCAGGTACAGTATATGATATAGCTTTTACAAAGTGTTGTGGTCTTTGGTTAAGAGAAACAATCTCCATCAACAGAGAAATGGATCTCTCATCACATAAATACAACAAATGTGTTTGCTATCCTTTCTATCTATCATCTATTATCCATCCATCCATCCGTCCATCCGTCCGTCCGTCTGTCCGTCCGTCTGTCCGTCCGTCCGTCCGTCTGTCTGTCTCTATCTACCTACCTATCTACCTACCTATCTATCTATCTATCTATCTATCTATCTATCTATCTATCTATCTATCTATCTATCTATCTTTTATATATTATCTTCTATCTCATCCTATCAACCAATCATTTCACATTTATATATCTCTAATTCATCAACCAACCAATTATTCTCTAACTAACACTAATTAATCATTTACCCCATCCATCCATCCATCCATCCATCCATCCATCCATCCTAGAAACATACACATTGTAATCACACCTTATTCCTCTGCCAAAATGTATATGAAATATCCACGGAATTTAGGTGAAACTTTAGGGGCCAAGTCCTTAGTCAATGGGAGTGTTGTATGATTAAATACTGCAGGTTTGGATCAGTGCCAAGTTTTTACAAATAACATAAGGGAATATTTCAGTCTGTACCACTTCCTGTATTCACCATGAAGTATGTCAACTCAGAACACAATAAAGACTGGTTACTTTCTTCTCCAAACAACAGCTCTCTTTTACCAAATACCAAACGGAATTCAATGTAGGGTTGGTTATACATGCATATCCATTTCTATATCACTATCCATATATACTTATCTATATCTATCCTAATAATTGTTATCTATACCATAATAATTATTTCAGAAAGTCAAATATATATTAGAACAAGTGTCCTCTGAGTTACAGTAAAACAGAGGAAGAGGATGAGGATGAGGATGAGGAGGAGGAGGAGGAGGAGGAGGGAATGAGAATTAAAGTTCACTTAGGGAAGAGAAGCTATTAATGATCTAGTCCAGGAAGGGCTGGCTAAGTTGTTATATATAACAGAGACTTGGCAGGATGAAGGCATGAACCTCTCTCAGTTATATCCCTAGGGTATAAATTGTCACCAATCACTCCTTGAAAGCTGGGAAGGAGGAGTAGCTGTGATTAATTAGGATTCCATTTTCTGGTCAGACGAGAAAATGGGCAGAAAAATCTGCATGTCTGGCCCCAGCCTTCATGACTGGAGACACAAGTTGAATTATCCCTGAGTATTAACTGAAGTTAATATTTCTGCTTGGCTAGTAGAGATAGTTCTTGGAAAAATGGTAAAATTCATTGGGCTTTTTATCCTGGACCATTGAAATCTACTCTGAATCCTCTCAGCCCAATGATGTTTCCCATCATGGATTCACTGACCACTAAAATATAGTTTAGTGCTTTAACTTATACCTGTTTCAAGGCAGAAATCTATCTGGATTTCAGGTTTTTTTACAACAGAATGGAGCAACATGAGGGAACTGTGCATAACTGATGTATATTCTGCATTCCAGATAAAACTGTTGGATCTGACTAAAATACTAGGGTTTTGACAATGATTCTGTAGGAGAAGCACCTTCTGATATATTTCAGTTTTTAAAATATAGTAACATTAAGCGCATGCACTAAAATTAAGCCCTCCCCCAAAAATAAGCCCTCCCTGAAAATATTGCAACCCAGCAGCAGCCATGAGGTGACCGCGCTTGCTGCCTCCTGGACCTAAAAAATAATGAGACCTCCCCAAAAATAAGGCCAAGCGCTTATTTCAGGGGTCAAAAGAAAATAAGACCCTGTCTTATTTTCGGGGAAACACAGTAATAAAGTTACTATTAAGGCAGTTAAGAGCTGAGATCTCTGTATCTTTGCAAAATGACTGCTGAGTCTTTAGGCAACTTTTGTAGGCCAGACATTTGAGTGGTTTCTGGATTTTTAACTTTGGGAAAATTTGTATCGCAATGTCGTTCCGAATCTGACTTCTAGATTGAGACTGGGATTAAAATGATTTTGGATGTTTTGGAACAGTCTTCTTCAATCTGAAATTCTTCTGGGCATGTGAACTAACTGCCAGAATTCCCTGGCTACCGAAGCAGTGAAATCAATTCATCTGGAGGTTCATCAGATGAGATAGTGTAGACATGTGCTGTGGTGTGATTGAGAGAAAAGCTTTTAGTTTCCTGGGACTTCTTCCAGTACCGTTTTCATCCTTACCCTTCATAGCAGCATCCACAGCAAATCATGACGATTCCAGAAAGATTGCATTGTTAATTATTAATTAATTCTGCCACTTAGAAACCCAACAGTATATAAGCAGATATAAGTATATATCCATTCATATATTAGGATATTCTTGTTTCCTTCCTCATGTAGCCCATTTTCGGGGTAGAATATAGGAAGGTATAAAAAAATGGAACAGTCTGTTCCTGATATTTCACCAAGCAAAGGCACCCACTCACTAGAAGTGATTTCAGGAGGCAAATAATCTATCTCTCTCTCTCTCTCTCTCTCTCTCTCTCTCTCTCTCTCTCTCTCTCTCTCTCTCTCTCTCTCTCTCTCTCTCTCTCTCTCTCTCTCTCTCTCTCTCTCTCTCTCTCTCTCTCTCTCTCTCTCTCTCTCTGCATTATAGCGACTGATTTATCAGATGTGAAGTTTCCTTTGTCACAACAAATTCCAGACCTGTTGTCCTGTTGGAGGTTGGAGGGTGATGCTCGAGCAAAGGGTCTGATTAATTTGAAAATGACAGAAATCTTTACAGAGCTTCTCGGGGAAGACAGATGAATGCAGAATGGGTAGAGTTATTATAGAGACCCACGCTGTTGAGAATTGTGTGGGCAGTTTCTCTTATGCCTGAGGAACATCGGGACAGGGAAGAGAAAAGGAGGAAGGGGGCAATTAAGTCATTATCTGCATTCTAACTGTAAGCACAAATAAGAAAGGAATGTGGGTCCTGAATACAACCATGGCCTGATACAACAAGCTTTTAACTATAATAGCATGTGGATTCATTAGTCTGATTATTCATTCACCTGCCTGAAAACTGTTACAGGCTTAATCATCCTCCTATAGCAAGCCACAAGCATCTATAACATGCCTGCGGTTTTTAAAAAAATATTTTTATTTTTTTAAAATGCAAATAATACATAGACATATATCTAAATGCAAAAAAAGAAAGAAAGATACTGTGCACCCCCATCCCATGGAGACCCTAGCCCCCCCTTAATATTTCTTCTTCTATAACAACTAAAGAATATACAATATAATCCAATTGTGCCCTTATCCCAGTGGTGAAATTCACATTTTTTTACTACCGGTTCTGTGGGCGTGGCTTGGTGGGCGTGGCAGGGGAAGGATACTGCAAAATCTCCATTCCTTCCCCATTCCAGGGGAAGGATATTGCAAAATCCCCATTCCCACCCCACCCTGGAGCCAGCCAGAGGTGGTATTTGCCAGTTCTCTGAACTACTCAAAATTTCTACTACTGGTTCTCCAGAACCTGTCAGAACCTGTTGAATTTCACCCCTGCCTTATCCCCTCCAAAACAACATATATTCTTTAGTAGATTTATTCCCTTTGCCTTCCACCAACACTGATTTTATAAAAATTCCCTCATATTTCATTATAATTGTTTGTTTTGATCATCCCAACATGTCTGTGGTTTTGAGCAAAAAGAAAGAGGAAGAATGTTGAGGATCAAACCATGTTATTTCAAGGGGGAGAAATAAAAGGAGTGAATGTTTATTTTCTTCTCAGGATTTCATACACTAGTTGTTTATTTACAAAATCCACATCTCAGGATCCTGGCATCTCTTTTTAAAAGTAGATGCAATCATGTTTTAGTTATAGCATGATGTAAGAAGATTTCCATAGCCACACGTATTCCATACATTTCTTAACAACATTTGACAGGACAGATAATACCTTTTCTGCTGAATTATTAATATTATTCTTTTGCTAAGCCATTGAGAAGTAAAAGATACATTCTGTACAATTTTACAGATTCTTTTTTGAAAGGATCAAGAGACGATAAATGTCTTTGCTGGCCACTGACAGTAATACAATACAATTTCAGTTTCAATAAACAACTCCTAACTGCTTTTGTCATTTGTGCTACTTCACAGAGAATTTCACTTTTTGAAGTTCTATCTTGTTCAAGGACCATAAGATGAGAGAGTGGAAAGGGCTTGAATGAAGCTCAATCATCAAGTCGGGTTAATTTCAAATCTTGGATAGTTTATCAATTGTAACACATTCAATTTTTTTTCTCTTTAGCAGATTTTATTATTGTTTTGGTGGAGGAAGCAAAGACAGCAGAAATATGAAAATGGATGAGATGTGCTTCAATGGAAAATACCAATACCTAAACCTGGCAAAGCAATTATTTGAAACCATAACTTATCACAGTGGACATGTTCCTTCAGACTAACCTCTATGGACAGTAAATTGTCACCTTAAAGAAGATCACAGATAACTGAAGCCAGCCAGTCCTAAATATAAGGCTAGGAGAAGACACCTCAATTATCCCACAGCAGACAGAATTAATACATTCCCACCCTATTCAATCAATGTCAGGATTCAGTAAGAATGCATTTCTATGCAACATCTACATTAAGTTAATTTTTTTAAAACACACCAAAACATAATCATAAGTAACTCCCAAATTGGTGAAATGACTTCCAGGTAGTGTTGTGTGAGACAATTCAGGTGAGTGACATTTTGTTGGTCATGCCACTGGCTTCATCGGAGCATGTCTGAAATTTTGCTCAGCGATAGATCTTCCATATACTTTATTTCTACCTTGGTTCAGTGGAGCAAAATGTCTGCAGTGAAATAGTAACTGCCAGGCAGACAACAGTTGACTACCTTCCTCTCTCTTTAAATGATTTGGAAGTTTATAAATTTCTATTGCCTGTTTCTTAAATTCTCTTACATATGGTGGGATATTGACATTTTCCAGGTCTGTTTTGTGATTTGGCCCTTATGATCGATGTTCAGCCAATGTTAAATGTGGTATGTTTTTCATCCTCATTTTCTTTTCATAATCTTTGATTTTGCATTCTATGAAACATTTTGACTGACTCTTCATTGACAATTGATTTTATACATTCTTTCAGTTCATAATTTTACTAGTTTACCCCTACTAACAATTGTATCTTGTCCACATTTCAAAGCTTACTTCCATTTTCTCTCACCCCCCCCCCCAAATGTTTCTCATTTTATCAGTAAAATTTGAGATACAAGGAAGGTTTGTTTACTTTTCCTCTTTTGTAATTCTGCTATTTTCCTCACTATAATCATATCTATTGCTTAGAAGCTCATATGTAGATGTCAAATTTCATTTGGTTAGCTAGCTACATCACTTTATTTTTTTCAGCTTTATTCATAATAATTGAGCTTTTTTGTTGAAGATGGAGATTTGATGCAGTATTGACATTTATATGTATAATATTTCTATACACTTCATGGGTTAGATATCAATCATTACCTCACTTCCAGAAAACATTTGAGAAGAGCCAACCTCCAAAGTCCTGGCATGGTGGATATTGTCATTTCTACCTAGATGCTCTAGGAAACTCTTCAATTCATCTTTTCCAAGATACCTGTTAATGAAAACATAATCAATATATTTAAGACAATAATGACTTCTAAAGCTTTCTTCTGAAAGATTTTATAAAAGTTGATGACAATGGTGATTCCATAGCTGTTGAAGATTTTTATTCATAATGTTCTTCAATCAGTAGAAAATTATATTAGCCAAACTTAATATCTGATATGCAATATTTTCTAAAACTAACCAAGAAATCCATTCTCGGGTTTCTACATATATCAATAAAATGCTGACTTTCACTTTGTGCTCCAACTGATTTATATTTTTAACATAAACTTTAGAAACCAAACTCTTATTGTATTTGTCTTGTTGCATGGTATGTAGTATACATGGAAGTCATTCATGCTTAATTTAGTTAAACATCTATTATGTGTACACACACACACACACACACACACACACAGTTAGTTAGTTAGTTAGTTAGTTAGTTAGTTAGTTAGGTAGGTAGTTAGTTAGTTAGTTTTGTTATTGCTGCATATCCTGCAAATTTAGGTTCCCAGTGAGGTTGATTGATTCTATGTGTTTCTTCCAATGTTGTAGAACTTTGTCTTTGTCTTCATGAATGTGGATCTTAAGAAATTATGATATTTTTATCGATATGTTCTCAAATTGTAGCTAATAAGAAGGATTCATTTCAGATCTGGTTTTTAAAATTCTCTGAATGATGCCTTCACTTTTTGCTGTATTGTCTTTAAATTATTCATAGGGTCTGGGTGGACCATTTTGGATGTGTAATTAGACTTTTCTGCCATGATCAATAGTATTAAAAGCTGCTGAGAGATCAAGGAAAGCCAGGATGGATGAACCACTCTCATCCTGCTCCCACCAAAGGTCAGTGACCAGTGGATCAATGTTACTTCAGTCTCATGGTCAGGTCTGAAACCAGATTGGAAGGAATCCAGATTTTTTTTTAATTGCTGCACAACCACCTTCTCAAAAACCTTCCCTTAAAAGTGAAGGTTGGTAACTAGCTGACAACCTGTTCTCTCAAGGAAAAATTCACCACAACCAAAAAGTCAGGTCACCTCTCAAGGAGATTTGGCCAACCAGGAGGAAAATTGGTCCAATATGCAAGTTCTGATAACCCTGCTCACTTGATTTGAAGTAACAGAGTCAAACTCTTTCTAGATAAATAGGCTAGACTGACCTCAATTACCTGCCTAAGAACTGCCCGAAACCTTGAATTCAAGTCAGAGCAAAGCCAAGGGACTTTCTGACAGATGTTGAGCATGTTCCTCAGTGTTGCCCTGCAAAGTACCAAGAGAGGAGTAGTTTGTGTGCAGATATTTTTTAAAGTTATTTTTCTTTTTGATAAAAAGAAAGTCAAATGGGTAAAGTGAAAATAAAATAGTGATAGCACCATTGCTATGAAGTATCTTAAGAATAGACCACAGCCTTTTTGTAGATTAGTGGAAGATCTTGTATAATGTTTTCAACTCCTACCCTCAAAACAATGCTATAGAGCACTACTCACCAAGACAACTAGACAGAAGAACAGTTTTTTTCCCCAAATGCCATCGCTCTGCTAAACAAATAATTCTCTCACCACTGTCAAACTATTCACTAAGGCTGCATTGCTATTACTATTAGTCTTCTCATCGTTCCTATCACCCATCTGCTGCCACTTATGACTGCAGGACTGCAACTTTGTTGCTTGTAACCTTACAATTTATATTGATTGTTTCCTGATTGCTTATTTGTACCCTATGACTATCATTAAGTGTTGTACCTTATGTTTCTTGACGAATGTATCTTGTCTTTTTATGTACACTGAGAGCGTATGCACCAAAGACAAATTCCAATGAGTGTCCAATCACACTTGGCCAATAAAGAATTCTAATCTAATATGTAAATAACAGCATACGGTATTCTTTTCTAGGCACTGAGGCCTCCTCTTTGTGAACCAGCTGCCTCAGAGCATCTTTATCTGATGGCAGGTAAAAACAGAAGGTAAATTGCATTCCACCGACCCTTAGAAAGTACCAAATTCTTAGGAAGTTTCCCCTGAGTTTCATGGCTGCAGGGCCTTTTTATTAAATCACTTTTTAAAAAATCATGATAATTTATGTTTCATGCTAAGTAGTGGTGGACATCTTTTTTGTGGGGGGTACCTTTGTGTCAGTGTTAACTCCTGATGACTGCCTGGATGTGTCCCTGCAATTTTTGGGCAATATTTCAGAAGTGGGTTTCCATGGCTGTCTCCTTAGGGCTGAAAGATAGAAGTGGCAGAATCTTACAGTAGCTTAAGAATGTTGTCCTTCAATGTACTTCCTAGTACAACATGTTAATAAATGTGGTGCAAAAGGAGTGCTGAGGGAAATGAAATTATCCACTAAGCAGTTAGCGATTGTCAATAAGAATAATTTTCCTCTTATATGTTCCCGTTCCCCCTTCTTAGCCAATGCTTGTCCTTCATTGTTTGTCCCCATATTTAGCAGATAAGTGACATTGGCATCAATTATGAGTAAACCAAGGGAGGATTATCTTGAAACTATCAAATCACTTTCCCTCCCCCCAAAAGATTGTTGTTTTTAGTTGTGAAGTTGTGTCTCATCAATTGCAACCCGATGGACAATGTTCCTCCAGGCCTTCCTGTCCTCTACCATCCTCTGGAGTCCATTTAAGCTCATGTTTACTGCTTCAGTGACTCCATCCAGCTACCTCATTCTCTGTCGTCCCCATCTCCTTTTCCCCACAATCTTTACCAGCATTAGGCTCTTCTGTAGTGAGTCCTTTCCCAAAAGATTACTCTTCCCTATTTATATCTGGGCTGATTACCATCCCTGACCAGATATTGGTTTGGTAATTTATTGCTATTGTGAATCAGATTAATTTCCAGTTCTTCTTTTTCTTGCGGTTTTCATTCTTTCATTCTTCCTGTCTGATCTTAGTTGGCTTTTGTTAAATCCTGTCCCTATTTTCTGGTTATGAGTCAGTTCCTCCACCATCTCTTCCTCCAAGTTGAATTCAAGGTTACTTTGATGCTTTAGCCTTACAAGGTCTCATTTATGGGAGATGACATCGTCTTGTTTAATGTCCGCAGAGATGAATTTCCCCCAAGATGTTTACAGGTACTTCCTGCACTTCAGGAAGAGAGGAGGATTTCCATCACCATCACAGACAACGTTCCTGACTCATTTCAAGGCAAGAAGTTCAAGTTGTGCGTTCTAACTTGTTCCTGTTTCTTTGCCCAGTACATGTGGTAGGGCTGTTTGTGAGTTAGAGAGAAGGATGTAGCAATTCCCATGTGCCAAATTCTTCATTTCCTTTTTGATGTGTTCTAATATATTCATATATTTTAAAAGTCTCATGGGCTATTTTATTTTGGGCTATTCAAATATGGATAGAAACATACCCAAGCAAGAATGTTGTGTCCATCTACTTTTTTTGTGGTCTTTTTAATTTAATGTGATTTAATCAGTTTGGAATGGCTGAAATTTTCCAAATACCTCTTCACTTTTAAGCTTGTCATCCGTCTGCCCTCTTCCTTCCCTACTTTTGGATGTGGAAGCAAAAGGATTGTTGACTTATAAAAGGACAATATTCTTTTGGGAAATGTATCTATCTTTCCTTTCCAGAAAGAAAAAAAAACTTGCATCTTTTTCTAAGACACTTCGCAAATCTTCTTAAGTCTCTCAAGCAAATAGATCTTGTCTTTCCTAACCTGAACTCTTTCCTTAAACCCCAGCCAGACCTTGCAGACCAAGGCTTCAGATGGATGGGTGGGACTGGGACATCACCACAAATTGTTAGGTGGCCTAGATCAGAGATCGAAGAAACATCAAATGACTAAAGGCAGCATGCTGGTTGGGAAATTCTGGGAGTTGAAATCCATATATCTTAAAGTTGCCAACTTTGAGAAACACTGTTCTAGATGAAGGGGTTGGTAAAACCCACTTCTCCATTGTTGACAGGGAGATGGAATTGTGGTATTCATAATGTCACTGAGAAGCAAGCTTCGCACAAAGAAAATTTCATTAAGTCTTCTTTTTCCCTTCCATTTAATTGTGTCTGATTATCAGATGCTTCCTGGAAAAGTCTTTGCAATTTTCTTGGCAAGGTTTTTTTCAGAAGTGGTTTGCCCTTGCCTCCTTCCTAGGGTTGAGAGGGAGTGACTGACCCTTCCTAGGGTTGAGAGGGAATGACTGGCCTAAGGCCTAAGGCGGGACTAGAACTCACCCAGTTTCTAGCCTTAATGACTACACCAGACTGCCTCTCATCTTCACTTTAATTACATTTAATGAAATATAAATGAAATCATTTTTTCTGGCTCTGCTGACTTTTTTTGATTATACCTATCTACATTTAGGACAGCAGCCCCCAGCATGCTACACAAAGGCCTTTGCCTTAAAAAGAGCTCTTTGCACCTTTTGGATAAACTACAAAGCATCCTAACCTCTTCCTGGCTGATGCTACCTGATTATGTTTTGTCCCTTTTTCTTGGTTATAACTTAGTTCTCTGGGTTTTTTTAAAAGTCTAGAAGAAATGTAGTATACAGCCCCTGCCCCAAGTTCCTAATTAGGCTGCTATGGCCACCATATTAAAGAATAGTGAAGACATGCTACTATTATCCAGTTAAAATAACCAAGGCATGTGTAACAAAGCAAATGATATAATATTTTAGGAGGTTGTGGCTTTGCACATTTGAATGGTGAGCCACCTGCATACATCACATGTTAACTAAAAATGCTCCTGCCTAAATTTATAATAGGAATACGTTAAATTTTTAAAGAGAAGGATTTGTTGGGTGAGTCAAGAATAATAAGATAGATTTTCAACAATATTTTTTTGTTTTTCTTACATGAATTAAACATATTTGACATTTCTATTTTTTTTTGCAAAGTCAGACAGAACAATAGGAATATTTGACCTTATGTGGCAGGCTGGGATGGGAGGTAGAGGAGGAGGAGGACCACTATTTAACAGTTGTGACTTAGGTCTCTATTGCTTGGCACTTAAATTGGAAAGCATTCTGTCCATCTGGCATATTCCAGACCACATCCATTTCCCACAAAAAAATGAATCAATGGTGATATCTCTTATACACGGTCAAAATACACCCTTGTTATCTGAAGAAAGAAAGAGACAGAGAGAGAGACAGAGAGACAGACAGACAGACAGAGAGAGAGAGAGAAGAAAGGAAGGAAGGAAGGAAGGAAAGAAAGAAAGAAGGAAGGAAGGAAGGAAGGAAAGAAAGAAAGAAACCAACCAACTCTTGACTAGATTTTAGAAATTCATTTATTGAGGATTAGTTATGCCAGAATACAGATTATAGATGAAGGTAACATGTGACCTAAATGTCTACAATGTTTCTCAATCAACCAGGTCATGGTTGTCCCAAATGTGCTTTTTCCAAAAAGCACATTTGGGACTTTCTTGTTTTTTTTCCCCTTTGAAAACATTTTGCTTCTCACCCAACAAGCTTTATTTAGAATTAAAGAAGCTTTTAGTTACCTTTTGAAAAAAGCACCTTTGAAACATGTGGCCAAAACACATGAGAATGCCAGCCAGCATAATACAACTGGATAATATAAACACTTAAGTGCAAATTTCAAGTTCCTTTTCAATTACATATGATTTATGTTGATAGGCCTTGAACTATTATTTAATAGACTTTTGGCTCTTTTTTACTGGACTGAAGAGTTGAACTAAGAAACTGATGAATGTGTGGGGTGTTTATTGGGATGTGTACTCAATTTTTAGTCATTAAAAGGGAAAGGTGAAATGATCTGCCATCCAGGAATGGGTAATAGAAAAAAGCATAAAATGGCAAATATGAAATATGATATTTGATGGAATGATGAAGTGATAAGCTGTGAATGAGAAAAAAAGATAATGCATGCAAGTGAATAGTTTCTGCAAAAGTGAGGAACAGAGAAAGATATTGTATAATGTGTGCAGATAGATTGTTGCAAGGGATATAGTTAAAGAGCAAGGAATAGTTAAGATCGAGAGGTTCGGAAAAAATGTCGTTTTGATGGGAAAATGATTAGGAAGTGTGTGAAAAGAGTTAAACAAAAGCCTCCTGTGGAATGAATGGAATTAAAAATAATAGCTATGAAATGGTTTGGGGTAAAACTTGAACTAAGAATACGCTGCAAGGAATATTTTAGAGTTTTATATGGGAGTGATAATAATACTGTATGCCAAACAGTAAAGCAAATGCTATAAATGTTACTGTTCAATGAGAAAGTGATAGAAATGCTGCAAGAGTTCTGAATATAAGTAAAGTGATGGTATAGATATTATAATTGGGGAAATGCCAACATATGAATGTGGTTTGCATATGGAATGGTTGTGTGGGTATGAAGTTTGCATCTGTGCCCACTGTATGGGAGATCTGTGCAAAGAACATAGTAATAACAAATGCACAAACTACAAGGGCATTGGATTGTTAGGAGTGTCTAAGGTTTAGGCAGAATTATGAGTGAAAGTATGAAAAGTGACAGTGAGCAAATATAGATGAATGCTGCATAAATTAAACTGAAAACAGAAATGTATTATTAACCTGGAATATATCCCAAAAGTGCTTTTTCAAAAGGCAACTGGACTTTGTTTTTCCTTGAAGACATTTCGCCTCTCATTCAAGAAACTTCCTGGATGAGAATCAAGACATCTTCAAAGAAAAACAAAATCCAGTTGCCTTTTGAAAAAAGCACCTTTGGGACAACCATGACCTGGGTGACTGAGAATCTCTGTAAATTTGGAATACAGTTTTTTTTAAAGTAATTTGATTATGCAGAGAGAATGAAACAGTTTATTCTCAGTCTTTTTAAAACATTTGTGGCATTGCAGGAAGAACTTGGAGTATATAAAAGTCTGACTGGCAAAATGTGCAGATTACACAATTTGGATTAGAGACGTTAGCAAGCATCCGAAATGTCTAAATTATTATTATAATTGGAAAGAATTTTGGAAGAGTCTAAACCCATGGTTTATTTTCATAGATAATTGAAAAGCATTTTGAAGATTGATATTGATGATGTTGCAAGAAAAATGGAATGAGTTGGAAAGCAGGTTTTAGTAAGTCAATGGACTAGAGTTTTTAAAAATGTGAAATATGTACCTTTTGGTCTTAAGAAGCAAAGAGTTTCTCTCAAGGCTACTAGATATTCCAAGTGGATAAAAGCTGGATATTGTGTTGAATATGTTAGAAATGTAAAATGGTGGAGGAGATATTTCACATGCCGTGAGTTTGGCCCAAGCTTGGCCCATTTGGGTTTTATATTCTTAAATTTATTAAGCATGGGGCTGGGAAGAGAAATGAGGATATATTAAAGTACGTTGAACTAAAAACCAGAAATTTGGAACTTATGTGTATACAGGGTGAAGAACTCCAGATTTACTGAGCATGGACTATAACTAAAAAGATTGTTTTACTTCATTGGAAAGACTCTGCTACACCCAGTTGGGCTGATGATGTATTTTGTCTCTATCCATGAATAGATCTTATATCAGTGAAGAGGAAAAATTGATCAATCTTTTTTGGTTAATGTATTGTTGAAACGCTGAGTCACTGCTTTTCCCTTTATATATCTGTACTTTACAGCAGTGTTCTTCAATCTTGGCAACAAAATATCAGGAGATGTGGAATAATGTCTTGTCAGAACTTGTTATAGCACTGCTCAGGAATGTATCTTCAGATGAAGAAGAGGCAGATGAAGTAAACCCAGAAGGCTGCTATACTGTTCAAGGGGGGTTTCAGCATTACTGAGGCCAGTGATTCCTTTCTGACAGATCCCTCAAGTTCACAAGATCCTGTGCCTACATCCACTGATAAAAATTCAGCCCCTTGGTCCTAGGTAGAGATTTAATGAAGAACAAGAATCAGAGAGCTGATCTTTGCAGAAAAAGAGCCAGTCCATGGGAGTGCTAAACAAGAGACTACTGTTTGATGAGTCAAAATTACTGTGCACAGGGCGGAGACTCAGTGTGACATACTCACTACTCAGTGTGAACATTCCCTTTCGACCGTGCTGAGAAATAGTTGGTCAAAAACTCACCTCTTGCCTGTGAATATCTCATTTTGCTGCATTTTGTTGCCCGAGGGAATCTTTTTTTCCCCTCAGAAATTCAATTTTCAGGTTGCCTAATTTTTCCACCAAATGCACTGCTGATTCATTATTACCATTCAGTGGAGCATAGCATGCAGCCATCTCTAACTTTCATATAAGTTCATAAAAGATATAGCCAAATTTCTTTTTCTTTTCATACTTTTATACATTTGGATTTCCTCTGCACACAGCACAAACATTTGCTCATCCCCAAAAGAAAAAGAAAAAAAGGGTATGCACTTATGTATGCTGGACTTCATTGGTGATCAGGATAAAAAAATATATGATTTGAGGCAAAGTCTTCATTAAAAGTTTTAAAAAAAGAAAAACGGGAAGACTACAGTTCTGTATTGCAATTAATTATACAAAAAACTAGCAACTTTCAGACACAGTAATCATTATTATCCTGATCATCATTCATGAACCTGGAAGCAGTCAATGGAAAACCGCCTCCATACTTTACCAAAGAGCAAACAAAAATTCTTGCACAACCATATCCATGCCATCACCAAGAGTCTCACTTGAGGGAGGAACTTCTTTTTAATCTGAGCAGGGAGCATATTCAGTATGATGCTTCTGTCTCTCAGTGCAGGAATGCATGATTGGTTGGGCAGCTTGTGGGCTCTAGGCCCTTGTCAAACAGCAAAGAAAACTCCCCAATTCTTGATAAATGAAGGCATACATAAACAATTTCACTCTTTGGTAACCTGAAACCAAAACATCAGGAAGACTCATATTCTTAACTTCACTGCCAAGTGTTCTTCAGATAGTGGAATTTAGAACTTTTCATTAGAAATTTTTCAAAGCAGATCGTGTAAATTCAGGAAAAGGCTAATCACGCGAGTGACTCAGAAAGGCTATTGAAGCCATTAGATAAACTAGATCCCTGTTTTACAGTAAATAATATTGAATATACAAAGTGGATTGTGAAATGGGATTGTGAGAAAAGAGCTTTTACAGTGATAACTCTATGATAAATCTCATATTCCATAGACTATTTCATAATAATTCCATAAATAATTCCATAGAAGACCTGCATATTGTGCCAGTCAGAAGGAGGGCTGAGAAGATATCTGCAGACCTCTCATACCCTTAACTTAAACAGCTTTAACTCCTCTTCTCAGACTGCCACTACAGAGCATTGCATGCCAAAACAACTAGATACAGGGACAGTTTTTTCCCTCATGCCATCACTCTGCTGAACACCTAATCCTCACAGTACTGTCTAATGTCTATGTATATTTATCAAGTAATATGGCTGTAGTATTATTATTATCCTTATTATCTTCTTTACTACCCCCTCCTGTTGGTATGATGAGATTGAGGATGAAGATGATCATTATTATCTTGCTTTGTATGTAGACTCTTATGTACCGGAGACAAATCCTTGTGTATCCAATCACACTTGGCCAATAAAGAACTATTCTATTCTATTCTATTCTATTCTATTCTATTCTATTCTATTCTATTCTATTCTATTCTATTCTATTCTATTCTATTCTATTCTACTCTACTCTACTCTACTCTACTCTACTCTACTCTACTCTACGCTATTCCATTCCATCCCATTCCATTCCTGCTTCATATTTATTCTGTAGACTTTAAAATTATATTTGGTATGTAAAAGCCCAAAAACTGTGGACCTACATTAACTACCAGCAGCAGTACACATGCTTGTGAATGTGTACATATTGTATGTGTATGTGCCCACATGCTTAGATACAGAAAGAGAGACAGATGGGGATGGAAAGAGTCAATGTCAAAATGTAGGTCTTAGGGAGTAAACAGACTTTGAGAGGTCACATAATTCTCAAGCAGAGCCAGACAACCCTCGATTCCAGCCAGAAAGTTGACTCTCAATTTTAGACACATAATTATTTAAACGATTGGCCATATTGATAATTTGAGGCAGAGTCTCACAGATTAGACGTGCAGATGTTTTGGAGACTGAAATCCACATGAAAGCCATATTCAAATAACCCAACTTGTTCTTATCTCTTTTCATTAAACATCACAATTCCACATAATATAACCATATGGAATGTACAAATAAATTAACTTCATAAAGCCTCTTCTTCCTTTTGTGCAGGGTGACATTTTCCTTTCTATTTGCTCTGTTTAGTTTCTTTCTCCCAATTCCAGCATATTGTTTCACTCTGTTCCACCCGTTCCAAAGTCTCGTGTTAGAGCCATTACTTGATGTTCACCTCAACTATAACAATAATCAAAGTTCATTGTGGATTTCTGCCTCCTCTCCCCATCATCTGCAATGTTTAGAAATGTTTCTTGCTGTTGTGGCAAGTCTGATCCTGATAATGATGGCTTTTTAGGAAAATGGAAGCTTGTTTTCAGTTCACTGTAGTTCATTTAAAAGGGATATTTAAGTAACGATGCTTGTTGTCCTTCCTTACCTTACTCTACAGGACTGATATTGGTTTAATGGTGATCTAGTACTAGCTTTTCCTCAGAATGATGTCCTTCAAGACCTTGGCCTTATAATAGCAATAGCAATAGCACTTAGACTTATATACTGCTTCATAGTGCTTTATAGCCTTCTCTAAGTGGTTTACAGAGTTACCAAATTGCCCCCAACAATCTGGGTCCTCATTTTACCCACCTCAGAAGGATTGGAAGGCTGAGTCAACCTTGAGCCTGGTGAGATTTGAATTGCCAAATGGCTGGCAGCCGGTGATCAGCAGATGTAGCCTGCAGTACTGCAGCACTCTAACCACTGTGCCACCATGGCTTTTATGGGATTGGGATTACACTTCTTGTTTCTCAGGAGTTTAAATTAGAAGTGATGTGGTATACAAAAGAAAACCACTCTCCTTAGACTTCCAAATGCATGCCATAACGTTATCCAAAATAAACCTGGCTAAATATGGCTCCTCGGGTATTCCTTAGATTTTGATTGATATTTTATGCCTGGTGAATTCCTTCATGCAGTACAGATGCTAGCAGGCCATGGACCTGGTATATGGTCAAAAGATTTGCCTTTTCTAGACTTCCCAGGAGTTAGAAGGCATTTTCCCATGAATCTATGTCATGACATTTGACAGGGCTCAAAGGTTCTGTGTGTCTTGGCGATGCCATGTTTGCTTAAGTTGGTCCTGAACAGTATTTTCCACTGATGATGTCATTGCTGGAAAATCCCCGTTCCTTTTTATTGAGGTGATATTTTTTTTTGCATTTATTTCATCGTACATCAAATTTTGATTCCGGTATGGCTTTTTAAAAAAAAACCAAAAATATGGTTCTCACATACCGGAGGGATATGTACTAGTCTGCTGCAGCAATTAATCAATAAAAATTAAAGGGAGAATGTGTTTTTGAAGATTTATTGTCACACAAGCTTTCACAGGCTGATGCTGTTTCATCAGATGAAAAAAAATATTACAGACTGCAAGTGTTATATAGACAAACAGATCTTTCCCCAAAACAATAAGTCTAAAAGACTATGAAATGAAAGCATTCCAAGAGATTTGTGACTCATATGAATAATGATTCTCAGTCTTTATCATAGGTGTAATTGGCACAATTACAGTCATCCTGGGTTTATTATGCATATTTAACATACCAGCAGGAGAAAAATCCACCACACCCAGAATAAATTAGTTGAATTATATTTTAGAATAGAATAGAATTCTTTATTGGCCAAGTGTGATTGGACACACAAGGAATTTGTCTTTGGTGCATGCATGCTCTCAGTGTACATAAAAAAGACATGAGAAGATATATTCGTCAAAAATCGTAAGGTACAACACTTAATGATAGTCATAGGGTACAAATAATCAATCAGGAAAGAATCAATATCAATATAAATCATAAGGATACAAGCAACAAAGTTACAGTCTTGCAGTCATAAGTGGGAGGAGATGGGTGATGGGAACGATGAGAAGACTAATAGTAATAGTAATGCAGCCTTAGTTAATGGTTTGACAGTGGGGAAGGAATTATTTGTTTAGCAGAGTGATGGCATTCGGGGAAAAATTGTGATTGTGTCTAGTCTTGATGTGCAATGCTCTATAGCGTTGTTTTGTGGGTAGGAGCTGAAACAATCTATGTCCAGGTTATATTTTAGTAAAGGCTATCAGGTTGTTCCGATGATCAATTTCAAATTCATTGTTTCAATAGTACTTTCTATTTCAGGCAAGAAAAGACAGTTAGGCCGAGCAATATTGGCTGGCTAATCTGTGGGTTCAGTTAGAAACATCTCATCTTTGTTATAGTAGCAATGTATTTATGCAGGAGAGCAAAGCACGCATAATTTAGGGGTGATGTATTTTGCATTTTGAAAATTAATTTTCTAGCTCCATGCATAACAAACCCAAAGTTTCCAATAATCCTTGGGGCGGCTTCAAATAAGGCTTACTTATCGCAAAGGCTTTTGTAGCATTCCTAATAGAACAAAATGTGTGTTTGTACATTCATAAGCATATTTCACATTTGTCTCTGTTAGATAAAGCTATGCTCTTTCTGTCTGACAGATCTTCCTTCATTATGGCATGCACATGTTTCCTTGGGTGCTTCTACAATTTGATGTTTATTGACCATTTCAAAATATTGATAAAACTATCTCCTGCATAATTGAACGTTAAGGTTTTAGGTTTTTTTTTTTTTTTTTTGCTATTGCTTCTTTTATTGTTGAAGTTAGAGTCTTGGCCAAAGAAAGACAATTGATTAAAAACAAGTACTTGCCTGCTATAAATGGTGAGGAATTCTCTTTCAGCTGTGATATGCAGATATATGGAATATGGACAAGCTTAAAAATCTATTAAAAGACCGAGAAAGGGGGGAGGGGAGTAAGGGTTACTCGTTTCTCCATAAATGGGATTTTAAAAATTCATTATTGACGCTATGATTTTTTCAGATGCATTCAACTTCAATCTTTATTAAGAATCATTTCATTCACAATTATTTATTTCCTATTTTTATATTTAATATTAGTTATCTTTGGCAGAAGCAATATTTTTTTTTATTTGACATGTATTGTAGAAATGATCATATGTATACTGTATTATTTTAGAATGTAAATCCGATGATGAATATACTTCTATTTTTTTTAAAAAAAATAAGAATTTGTTAAACACAACAGAAAACATTGAAATTCATTTATGTTTCTCTGTCCAAAAAATAATAATTTCCTCTTTAATAACCATCAAAGGTCAAATAATATTGCAAAGTTTTAACATAACAATGTGTTACACTACAGAGATTCAGTCAAGAAGAGCACTCATTCCAGCACACGCCAACAAATGCTTCTATAAATTGGCCAGACAAAACTTTTCTCTGCTCTTTGTTCTCTCAACTTTGATTTTAGGCATGTTGTTTTTGTTGCTGTTGTTGTTATGGCTATATGCCACTGAATCTCCACGACTTCCAATCTCCCCTATTCAAACACATAAAAGCTATCGATCAGTATTTCTATCTAGCCACCCAAGCTAATAACCCACTGAGAGATAAACAAGCATCACTTTTATTGTTATTTATCTAATTATTTATAAGACAACTTTCACCGCTCCAAAAAAGGTCCCAATATTATTAACACATTTTTTTAAAAACAAAGCTTATGTAGACCCACATTAGAACTGTACTATCAACTTTTATACAGACAACATAGGAATAATTATATATGTAGATCTAGATGCACATAGAAACATGTCTGAGCTTCCCAGCATTACTCAGCTAATCTCCCTCATCTGTACTAGTTACAGATCGGTCATATAGCATAAGGATGACTACATTGTACCTGTCTGACTCCCAGGGATAAAAAAAGCCTGTAAACTATAAACCAGTTCAAAGCCATAAATATCATTTAGAGAACATGAGATTTAATTTTTAGAAAAATCAAAATGAAGGTAAAGCTGAGCTGAACTGAACTCCTAGAGCAATACTCAGTAGTTCATGGAGTCTTCTTTGGTGGTAAGGGGAGGTGTGTTGCATGCCTTCTTCTAATAATATCTAGGAAACCCCACACTGTTCACTAAGTTCAAAAGTCAAAAGGTGTGCCTTCTAGATCTTGATTTTCTAGCTTAGTGTACAGTGTGGGATTTTCTAGTTGTTATTATCATGGTTAGTCACACAGGCAGCCAGATATTCAGATTGGATTTAGAATTTTAATTCACCTATGGCAAGGATGTGGGATAAGCAGATGTTGATGTTTGATGGTGTTAGAGATATCGTCTCAGGATGTAACCTTCTCTTTGTAAAGCTGCCTTTTGCAATTGACTGGTGGTGAAATTGTCAATGCCGACGGCGCTCAAGTGGTGCTCCAGTTATTTTGCACTGAAGGTGCCCATCCCACCTTTATTTTGTACATCTCAAGATGTTCTACTCATCACTTCCACCTCCTATATTTCCTGCAACAGCTCTGTGAGTAAGGTGGGCTGGGAGAGAGCAATGGCTCAAACTTTCCAGCCAGCTTTTATGCCTCAGGGAGGATCAAAACTCACAATCTCCCAGTTCCTTACCCACTACACCAGATGGTCTTTCTTATTTAAGGACTGTCCTGACCTGACACAGCCTATTTTTCTTAAGAACAGTCAAGCTCAGTTAAGTGCTGCCACCTGTCGCAGCTATAAACCTGGCAGGCAAGCAGATATACCAAAATGAAAATAAGTGAGGTGAAATCCAAGGTGTGATACTTATCAGGATTCTGGTGTCACTTTCCTCAACAAAGCATTTTCTTCTGCATAACTAGCACTATGCACGATGGACAGGGCCAATATTATTTGTTTTGCCTGAGATTATCAGTATCTTGGGCATCATGAATAGACAGTTGGGCAAAGCATTTGGGTTAATGTCTATCAAGAGGGCTCAGGCTACATGCAGTATGTAACAGTGGCTGTGTACAGAAGATTTTCCCCTGCCTTGCTCATAGACATACATACCTCATTTGCAGATTGTAGGGGTACAAGTGCCAGCCTCTCCCTCTTGTTTCTCTTACTCTAAAGCTCATAGGCCTTTGCTTAGCCAAAGGGAGGTGGCAACAGGGAATAAAAACAGTATAGGAGATCTAGGGATGTGGAGTTCATTGGTTGGCAATATACTTTCTTTCACATCCGTTATTTTCAGGCTTGATGAGGCGGTTGGGAGGTGATCAATTTGCAGGTTTATTAAGTATCTGGTTTTATTTTTTGATAGAACTACAGATAGCAATTAAATCAATACTCTTATGTGTGTTGATCATAGCTTGGTGAATGCCATTCCTCTAAGAATTCTCTCTCTCTTTTTTTTAATCTTGTTCTAAAATTTATATTGGAAAAAAAGAGTAAAAGTCAAAGCAGAAAATGACTTCTGGAATGTTTTCCAATCTCTTTTATCAGCAGTGACCATAGAAGATATTTGTAATTTCTTCTGTGTAGTGAAGTAATGTGTTGGGTCTAGCCATGTGTATCCGTGTGTGCTGTTCCTTCACATCTATGTGAGTTGATGTGTAACTCTGCTATGAGAAGTGTGGGGTAAGTTGCATACATTCTACTTTGAGACATGTGACCAGAGCCATGGGGGGGGGGGGGGCTTAGAATGGGTTGCTTGCTTGTTGGGGAATTTTGGTAGTTGAAGTTGCTGAGCCTGAGAGGAAGTTGCTGCCCTAGAAGAAACTTGATTCAGTCCATATCCAGTCCATTTGACCAGCTTTGGCCAGCTTCTACTCCTGCACCAGATTTGTTCCATGGTTTTCAGAAAGTTATCCAGCTGACTGACCGGCCTCATTGACAATCCGAGTTGTGAACCCCTTTAAACAATTTCTTTCAAAAAGTCTGTTGGGTTGGAAATAATACACAGATAACCGCGTTGAGTTAATCAGGGAGTTTCTTGCACTTATAATTCTTGAACATTTCAGCCTACGTGGCAAAATCATCATTCACTCAACAGTTGTGTCCTTCATGAAAACAGCACTGAATCTTTTCCAACGTTGACTAGGCAATGCTGAAGGGATTCAATTGGAATTACTTCTCTGTCACCCCACATTAATCTGTTTCTATGGCCAATTTAGTTTAAATTAAAATAATCACAATTTTTACACAGGCTTACATTTTTTAAGAAAAACTGTTAAGATAAAATGTGCAAAGTTTTATTTATATGCTCTGTGATACTACTCTCCTTCATATTTTTAACTCCCATAATTCAGTCTACTTCTAATGCTTTTATATGCAAATGTAAGATGGCAATTCTAGTAAAAATCATCTCAGAAAGCAAAGATGCATGAAATTTTTGACAGCCCCTGCTGACTTCAGTGATAAAATATGACAGAGTATATGGATCGATATGGAATCATTTTTATTTCTTTAATTGCTATATGTTCATAGACCGAAACTGGAGTAGTTTTATATTAAGTACTGAAATATCTTCAGTATAATCCAAAAGACTTTTGTTAAAGTCTTCAAAAATCTTTTTTCCTTCTGCATTGGATTAGCTAATCACGCTGATTGTTAGGTGAAAAAGATGAAAAAATATTAAATCTTCTTCGTAAAATTTTCCTGGTGTTCTTTGGGCACTGTCATAAGTTTATAACACATCAACAAGATTATTTATGATCTTTCTTTTTTAATAGCAAATTCTGTGGGTGGAATTAGTTGTTGATTTAGACCAGGGGTGGGTTCCTGCCAGTTCTAACCTCTTCTATAGAAGAGGTTCCACAAATCTACAGAGCCGTTTAGAACCGGTTCCAGCTCCCTCCCCCCGCCCGTCCGCACATCATCAAGATGAAGAGCGAGAGAAGGAATTTTGGGAGTTGAAGTCCACAAGTCTTAAAACTGTCAAGTTTGAACACCTCTGTTTTTTTTAAAAAATCTTTCTTTTTAAACATAAAAGACAACATAAAAATTTCTCATCCATTACATACATACAAAACATAAATAAAACATTTTTCATTTCTAGGTTTTTTTGTCCAGCCACTGATAAAACAAATCCCATATCTTATAAAATTGCTCATCTTCTTGTTCTCTAATTTCAAATGTCAATTTACTCATTTCAGCACACTCCATTATCTTTCGAATAACTTCCTCCTGTTTTGATATTGTTTCATTTTTTCATTTTTTTGCAAATACGATTCTAGCTGGTGTTAAAACATTTACAATCAAATATTTCAAGTCTTTATTGTAAATTTCTGGTATGATTCCCAATAAAAAAATCTCTGGTTTAAGGTCTATGTGTTTGTGTATCATTTTCTCCAATCACATGTGAATTTTAGTCCAGTATCTTTTAGCTTCAATACAAGTCTACCACATGTGGTAATATGAGCCCGGTGTCTGATGACATTTCCTACACTTTTCTGATTTATTCTTGGACAATCTTGCAATTCTCGTTGGGGGTTGATGCCACTGTAAAACATCTTACACAAATTTTCTCTATATGCAGTTGACATTGTCATTTTATAATTTTGAGACCACAATTTCTGCCATTTCTCTAAATCAATCCCATGTCCAAATTTTTTTCCCCAAGCTATCATAGTTTCTTTAACTTGTTCCTCTTGTAGTTTGACCTCTAATAAATATCCGTATAGTTTTTTAATTACTTTTTCATCAGTACCTGTTAAAATTTTGTCTAGCTCAGTCATTTTGTTGTAAAGACCTTTTGATTTTCTACCTTCATTATATCTAGATTGTATCTGCACATATGAATACCAATTCATTTCTATTCCTTCTTGTTTCAACTCTTGGATAGATTTGAGTTCACCCACTGCATTCAGTATTTCAAAATATCTGTTTGTTCCTTTTTATATATTATTGGATATGAAAATGCTTCAATTGTTGATATCTAGACTGGAGTTTTTAAATAGTGTAAATCTTTTAACCTTTTCCCAATTTAATAGCAAAGCCTCCCTTTTATAATGTCTTCTAAAATAACAATGTGCTTTAGTTCCCTTATACCATAAAAAAGCATGCCATCCCAAAAGTCAATCATGACCCTCTAAATTCAATAATCTAGAGTTTTTTTAGTGTTATCCACTCCTTAATCCACATCAGGTTTGTTGCTTGATAATATAACTCCCAGCCAGGTAAGCCCAATCCTCCTCTTGTTCTAGCATCTTGTAGCAATTTGAGTTTTATTCTTGCTTTTTTCCCTTGCCAGATAAACTTCAAAACTATTTTGTTTAGATCTTCAAAAAAGTCCTTGCCCAATCTGATTGGGATTGTCTGGAACAGGTATAAGATTCTGGGTAAAATGTTCATTTTAATTATAGAGATTTTTCCTATCATTGATAGTTGTAGATTTTCCCATTTCATCAAGTCAGTCGCAATTTGTTGCTTTAGTCTTGTATAATTGTCCTCCTTAAGAGTGCTGCATCTAGCTGATAGGTATATCCCCAAGTATTTAATCTTGTTTGTGACTTGAATCTGCAAAGCTTCCGCCAACTCTTCCTTTTGTCTTAATGGTATGTTCTTTGTCAAAATTTTTGTTTTGTCTTTATTTATTTTCAAGCCTGCTACTTTTCCGTACTCCTCTATTCTTTCTAACAATTTGAGTGCTGTCTCTAGTTGGTCTTCAAGGATAAAAACCAAATCATCTGCAAACGTTTGTAGCTTGTATTCTTCTTTTTAAATTTTCATTCCTAGGGGTGTTTTTTCTAAAGGGTTAGGGGTGCAAGGGTCTTGTAAGTTGACAGCTTTAAGACTTGCGTGCTTCAAATGCCAGAGTTTCTGAGCCAACATTTTGGTTGCTAAGCAAGAGCGTTGTTAAGTGAAATTCTCTTACTCAAGACTGTAAAGTCTGAGTAGGACTGCAAGATCCTTATTGCAACCTGCCTGGATCTTTAGACAGCATAAAACTTTTGGCATATCTTATCTTTGCAGTCCTCTTGAGGGTGCTTCTACATAAGGCATTTATTGTGCAATGGCCCTGCCTTATTCTGTGAGAAGAGGAGAGGAGTCCAGACACCATCATTTGTCATTTTGTTAACTCTTTGCTTTCCTCAGCTTCCTTCCATCTTCCTTGCTTACCATCTTTGTTTCATAAAGAGAGGCTGATAGAATTGCAGTGGAGTGTCTTTTTAGTGGTAGAAGTTGGAGCGTGGAAGCAGCCTGATTGAAGATTTTTTAAAAAAGGAATCAGGCAAGCAAAGGAAAATGAGGAGTCAGCCAGGCCAACAATCTCTGAGTAAAACTTTAGCAAGGAAATTAGATACGCACACAAGCGCACGCACACACACATACGCGCCTCTGTATATTGGGCTGAAGTAAATGCAGATTGAATCTTAGTCTGTGGATGGTTAAAAGGGGGATTTAGAAACGAAAGTGTACAGTTGAGAATTGAATTCTGTATCTAACAACCTTCAAGTCTGGTCACTAGTTTATAGCTGATAAGGAGGAGACTGGTTGTACTGTAAAGTTCCCATGGAATGTTCTCATCCTTTGTTGGCATTTGCATGAGTTAAGAAAGCATGAATCAGAATCTAATTTTGCCAAAGAGTGATTGGATCCCTCAGAGGCACTGGCCTATGAATTACCCGAACAACATGCTCTGTTGAGCTATGGGAACAATCAAAATGTTTCCCCCTTGTCATTTTCTAGCCTGATTTTTCCCACACTGTCTTCTTGGCCTTTTTCTCTCCAAACCAGCCTGAAAATATAATGTAGTCATTGGTTAAGCTGCAATATTTTATAAAAACCTGACTTTGGTCTCAAATTTAGTTAAATCTGGAAGTTGGGCTTTGCTCAATATAGCCAATTCCCTGGGAATTGACCAAGAAGCACCCAGTCATTATACATAAATCTGGAATTTATGCATCATGACTAGCAAAAAAAAAGTTATTGACATATTGGCACCATAAGAGGCCTTTCTGCGTGTCTAAAACTAAGGGAGAAATGACCCAAAATACATACTGAAATTGTTTCTTAAAGACAATTAGATGCACATATGATTCATGGCATAAGCATGTAAAATCCTGTTAAATTATATCTTTACCAGCTAAGCTTGATTCACATAGTTTTTACTTGTCACAAAGTTATTCCAACTGCAAATTTACCTTTTTCCCCAAAGGCCATTCCCTTCAACAGAAAAAGTGGGAGTGATTTTTCATTGAGGTAGAAGCTAAACTTACTCCCTGATTCTCTGGTTCCTGTCTAGTTCATAACCTGACATTTTTGCTTCCTTCTTTGCTTATTAGGGTAACTTTGTAACCCCTAACAATTTCAGCCAGTGATCAGAGATTATTTGGGTTGTGGTTCAAAAACTTCCATTAAAAGTCAGGTTGGGGAAGGGCAAGCAAGCACATTCTAAATTTTTGCTCGGTGTATTTGCATCTACACATTTTTAAAGACAGGGTTTCATAAGAAAATGCAACTGTAAAAAAAAAAAAGCTAACCCAGTATTAGAAGAGCCTCCAAGGTCAAGTAAAATCTAAAAGAGAAAAGGAAGGAAACTGAGCAGGGGATTGCTCAGTTTATAATCTGACTTTTCTCAAATATGCTAGTGACACCAGCTTTTCACTAAAGTGGCTAACAGGAGTCTGCTCTTAAACTGTAGAATGGCAGCTAATATGACTTAATCTAATCTATATACCATGCAATTCTTATCACAGAGAACACTACAGAGTAGAGTGTTGCCCTAGCTATTTGCCTGGCAATTTCCTTAATAGATAATTGCTACATACAGAGGAACACCCCGTTCACAAATCTTCTACCCACAAATTATTTTAGGTCAACACTAACTGCTACATCAACAAATTATGAAACTAACATAACAAATCCACTGATTTCTTTTTTTTTTGGCTTTCTAGCTTTCATTTTTAATGTGGTTAATATTTACTATGCTCTAGTACAGGGGTGTCAAACTCAAGGCCCTCAGGGTGATGAGATCTGGCCTGCAAGGCCACCCTGGAAACAGTGAAGGACTAGGCCGTGGTGCTTCTGCCAGAGAAAATGGAGCCCAGGAGTGCCTCGTGCAGCCCTCTTTGAGCTCTGTTTTTGCTGGCAGAGGGCTGCACGAGGCCATTGCGGTCACAAACGGAGCTCAGGAGCCCATTTTCACTGGCAGAGTGCCTGGGCCACCACAGGAGCCCCGACGCAAGTGACATCAAACTGGCCACATACACCCTGGCCACACACTCCCTCCACCCCCAAGGTCAAAGACAACCCTGATACGCCCTCAATGAAATTGAGTTTGACATCCCTGCTCTACTAGATAGAGTGATAGAAATGGAGACATTGGGGTCCTCCATTTACTGCAGAAGGATAGCTACCAGCAGTCTTATCTGGCACAATAGTTGGCAAAGAATATTTATAATTAAATAAAATGTGGCGGCGTCCTTATTTCCCAGCCTTATTTTAAGATCTATATTATTTTTCTTCATTGCCTTTTGAGATCACATTCAGTTCCAGATACACCAGTGACTGATCCAAAGCACCATTTTTACCATTTAGTGAAAATTTAGTCACAGGTAATGAGGAAAGGAAAAGGAGAACTTTTCATTCTCTTTCCATAATACATTCTTCTCTGGTGGTGCAGCATAACTGCAGTTAAGCCCTCGTGAAAATCTGATTGGTTTTAATGGTACCGTTAAGTGAGTATTGACCCTCTTTGCATTTGAGAGTAAGAATCAAGACTCCTGTCTATGGAGATTCTCAGTCATCCAGGTCAAGGTTGTCCCAAAGGTGCTTTTTCCAAAGGCAACTGGATTTTCTTTATTTTTCCTGAAGACATTTTGCTTCTCATCCAATAAGCTTCTCCAGCTCAGGAGAAGCTTCTTGGATGAGAAGCGAAACGTCTTCAAGGAAAAATGAAGAAAATCCAGTTGCCTTTGGAAAAAGCACCTTTGGTTGTCCCAAGTCACCTATTAGGACAATATTAATCAGCTCCTGTCTGAACCCTACAGAAGGTGGGTAAAGAAAGGGATGTTTGAAGAATCCTTAATGTAGATTAACGCTGGCAGATAATGCATCAATGTTTTAAAATGCATTTCAATATAGCTCTCCTATTATGTGAAGTAGAAGGAGCCCAGAAAAACAGATTTGCAGTGCTGCTGACAGTCAGACTCAAGGGATAACAGAATTGTGGCTTGTTTTATGAGGGGCCAAAATCTTTTATAAACAAAAGGGATCATAAGGAGGAAAAATTAACCTTCCATTTAATTTTTCCATCTGCTCTCGGTTGGTGGCATCATCCAAGACAGCCTAAAGCTTCGTGACAAAATTAATTTGGTTTATTTTAACTTCATCACAAATGAACGGCATATTCACACACACGCATGCGTAGATATAAAGTTCCATTAGTTCTCCCTGAAGCCAAAAGCAGCTAAACAATTTGTCAAACTTCTGATGTTTTCAGTGTGCTTAAAGCATACATGGATGACAAAACGAAATTTGAAATTCGCTTGTCCCCAAAAGTGGCTTTTGATGCAACCTTGCATAATTGTATTCCGGATAAAAATTGGGATGTGAATTGTGGCATCCCATTTATGTTTGCTTTGCTTTCTCCTTTGCTAGCTCTGCTTTATTATCATAATCTATTATTTCTGCCATATAAAATGATGTATTGGGAATGTGTCTCCCATATAAAAGGCAGATCAGGATATATTGATACCTGTGTTTGCTTTGTATATATCTAAAGCTTTGGTAGACCAGTCCTGTGAGGGAAGAAAAGAAAAAAATATATCACTATTTTATATCCTTTTGGGTCATGCAGAAGGGATAAATTCAACTGTGTTGTCTGTATTTTATGTCCCTTATTAAATCCTTCCTTCTTGTTGCTGACAATGGAAGGGAAGTAAACTATGAGGAACAAAAATGATCTTCAATTCAGTTGATCAATATTTTCATCAGATTTATCTTTGATCATTTGTGGTCCTCTCTAGTCCTGGCTAGTTCCATAGTCACAGGAAGTTCTTTCTGAAGTCAAATGTTCTGGAAGCCTCTCAAGGGCTGCCTTTGTCATCAAGCCTGAGGATCCCAGCAGACCAGTGCTATCCTATGATAGCTTCATCACTGTGGTTAATTTATTCTGCCTTGTGCCCTGGTGGTTTGTATTTAATATGACTGCTTTATATTTTACCAATGATTGTTTTTACATTATTTTGTTTAATTCTTGTACACCACCCAGACTCATTTTCTGTGAGATGAGCAGCTGTATAAATTTAATGAATAAATCAATAAAGGCAAATGGATCTCGGAGACTAGAAAGATGTATCGTGTTCAGGAGTGGTTTTAACTTACCTCAGGGGTGTCCAAACTTGGCAACTTTAAGACTTGTGGACTTCAACTCCCAGAATTCCCCAGCAGCTCTGCTGGCTGGGGAATTCTGGGAGTTGAAGTCCACAAGTCTTAAAGTTGCCAAGTTTGGACACCCCTGACTTACCTGGTTCGCAAATGTGTTTGTGTGTGTGCGTGCGTGCGTGCATGCACACTCTCACTTTGCTCGCATGCGCCTCATCCACACATGTGTTTGGCCTTTCGCGCATGCACTTTGTGCAAAATACATCCCTAAACAGGATGAAAGAGAGCCAGGGCAGGTGGGAAGGCCCACCCGCCATTTCCAGTACCGGTTCAGGCAAACCGGTCTAAACCGGTAGAATACCACTCTGATTGCGTTCCATCGCCAGAAGGACTTCTCCAAGGTCTCCTTCAAGGGTGAAAAAGGTCTTCATCTTTGAAGAAGAATTGAAACTCCCATGGATTTTACATATTGAGCTTGTATGGAAGTCGGCTTAATGGGACAAATCGCATCTTTTCTTGGAAATCAGTATTTATGTTTCTGAGCACAAAATCAACCTAACTATGCTTTCTTCTCTGCAAAAGACATTTCAAGAAGCAAAGAGCAGTAAAACCAGGAATATGGATCTGATCCATTCAGATTGTCCAACCAGATTTGGATATCTAAAAAACTAGTAATTTCACTAAGAGATGAAACTAAATTAGCCATTTACCATGCTTGTGAAGAATGGGATTTGAGACATTTAAGCAAAGAGGACTGTAAATTCTAACTCTTTGTTTCATTAAATGTTGCTGTGAAGGGTTATGTTACTTCTTCTTTTATAATGTATTTTCTCTTCTTTCACTCTGTTTGTAAATTGCATATAATGCAAGCAATGTATTTTATATACATGTATTGTACGTATATGATAGCATTAGGCACCCTTGGCCAGTTTTTTTCTGTTAAGGCAGGCAGCATCTGCAAGGATCACAGTGATCAATGTCTGATATTCAGGCAGGCAGCTTCGTGTTTCCTCTGAGAAGCAGATTTTAGGCAGATGAGTAGCAGACAGACGAGGAGGAGGAAGGTTGGCAGGGAAGAATCCAGCTAACACACAGCACCGATTTGCGATGAGTCTCCCAGAAAGGTCTGGAATTAGTAGAGCGATGGAGAAGGCATCTTGGCGGTGAGCCAGATATAACAGGGCAGCTGTTGAGAGAGGCAGCCAGATCAAGACACAACTGAAAGATCAGCTAAACTGTTAGGCATACTGTAGACCCAAGCACACTGCCTGGAGATCCTTAAAGTTTAATGTCAAAGACTGACAATAATCAAGATACAGCAGAGGTTCAGTTTTCAGGACAGGCCTCTCACAATGGAGGAGCAGCAGCAACATCAAAACTTGAAGCATCTATTGTGTGTCTTTGGGTACAGAGTAGCATCCTTAGTCTGATGCCCTCCACATGAACAGGGACTACAATTGTCAGAAATCCTGGCTGGAAGTTCTTGGTATTAGAGACACAAGTTATTCAAATGGGTCTTAGGGGGAAAAGAACCTCATATCTCTCTCTCCCCCCCCCCTCTCTCCCTCTCTCTCTCTCTCTCTCTCCCTCCCTCTCTCTCTCTCTCTTTCTGTGTGTGTGTGTTTGTGTGTGTGTGTGTGTGTGAGAGAGAGAGAGAGAGAGAGAGAGATGCACACATACACACACAGAGAGAAACTGAGAACTCACATAGGATTTACTCTAGAGATGCTCACATTATGAGCAGATTCCCCTTACATTGAATTAGAATTATGCTCCATTCCAGATCCTCTCTTTCATCAGCAGTGCTTCCATGGTGCCCTTAATCCAGTTTACCTGCTTGAGTCATTGCTGTACAGTGGCACCATCACAAAAAGAGCTTTGTAATAGCTATTCTTGCTAGATATCTTTGCAGTGCAGATGACCAGCAGGACATCAGTTACGACTTTTCCTTCCAGCCCCTCAATGCATAGTTTTTGAAATAATTTATTCTTCAGATTTGCACTCCATTCTGTTGCTAGATACCATGAGCTGGTATTAATACAACTGAAGTTGTAATTGATTTAGTATTATTCGGGGGTGTGTGTGTGAAAGGGATGATGTATGATTTATTTTAAGCTTATTAAGCTTAAACTAATCAAACTGACTTTTACTACGTATATGCATATTAATAGCTACAATTACTTTTAGATTAATTACTTTTTTGCACCATTAATGTTCAAGCCCTGAACAGTCACTCCACTGGAGTTCATACTTTTCTGCTTGCCTTCCAGAAATATATAAAATATATAACATTATACCTCCATTTTTCTCAATCAAACACTTTTTTTTCAATTCAAGCTAGAGCATAACTTCAAGTACTCATACAGGTTCCGATTAAAGGATGTTTTGGTAGATATTCCTTAAAGCAAATGGAAAAGTTGACCATTTGTTTAGGATCTTTGTTCACAAATCAACTAGCACAAAGCACGGAGAGCATCATCTTATACATTTGTATGAAAGCCCACACCCATTAGCAACCCTTCTTAATATTGCTGTCAGTCAATTAGTATACATGGTTTGGATACCAAATCCACTCCAGAGCATCCTAATTCTTGGGAAATTTGGTTTGTATTGTTAATTGTGTGTAATTGAAGACAAGAAATGTCTAGATAGAGTCCCCTGATCCTGGACTTCCTCTCCATTTCATCTGAATATCTATGTACTCTTTTGGGAAAAGCCAACCTCTCCATTGCCTGCAATCCCATTAGCTGAGATAGCACAGTGGATAGAGTGCATTACTGCAGGCTACTTCTGCTGATTGCCGGCTACCTGCAATTTGGCAGTTCAAATCCCACCAGGCTCAAGGTTGACTCAGCCTTCCATCCTTCCGAGGTGGGTAAAATGAGGACCCAGATTGCTGGGGGCAATATGCTGACTCTGTAAGCCCTTAGAGAGAGTTATAAAAGCACTATGAAGCGGTATATAAGTCTAAGTGCTATTGCTATTATCCACTCGATTAGGAGAAGATCTGTCCATTCCTTAAGAAAATGCTAACAGCCGTGAAGCTTTATCTGGCATGAAAGTCTTCAGTCATGCTCTGTACATTATTGAAATGTGTCTCACTTAGAACTATGACCTCAGTTCGGCCTTATCTGTTTTCTTCATTCATAAATTTACCCATTGATACTCATAAAAGACCAGAAATGTATATTTAATGCATACTATAATTTTTATTATTTATAATTGTCTCTTTTTCTCTTCTTTTCTTCTCTTCCTTTAGAATCTCTTTCTCTGGAAATAAAAAAATTGAATCAGCTATTCGAGAATCTTCACATAGGTTACAGATAATGGAAACAGTAATAACTTAGAGACACAAAAACATGAATGAGCTTGCAGAACAATTGTCTGAAACACACTGAAGATTTTCCTGGGACGGCAGTGATCTTTAAGAGAGATTCAACTTATTGCAATGCACTTTTTTGTACAAAGTGGCAGATTTTATTATATTTCCTCCAACTCGGTGTAAACATGAGAAACCCCATAATCTGACTCACTTAATCTGCCTGTCTTTTTGAAAGCACCCTAGAAGATTCATACTGACATCATCAGCCCTACTCATCTCAAATGTGTGAACAAATTTCACTCCCCATCAAGGAATATTGGCAGTAGGACCTCAGTCTGAGGCCGAGAAGGATCTGTGCCAAAGATTCATGGCTTGATCCTAGATTAAATACTGCAGAGCTGAGTGGGGGGGAAACCAAATAAGGCTCCAGAACCCAAACCACAGCACTAAGATTATGATTAGAACAAAACCTTCAAAGCAAATCCTCATCAGTTGGTCATTATCCTCTATGTTTTCTCGTTCACACATTTCTGCCGCCTTTGGAGTGGGAGGAAATGCTGTGTCTTCCCCACATACTTTTGAGGCAAACCTCATCAGTCAGCAATTATAAGATTTTTGCCATGAGTACAAGGATTTTATCAGAGTGATGTTTTTCAGTGGGTACGTCTTTGTCTGCCACTCTACTCGTGGGCTGCTACTGAATAGAAGGCAGACATTACTCAGAGTGGGAATGGCGACTGTCTCTCCTACTCTTCACTGAGGCTTTATTTCAAATGCACGCTTTGCTAGCCAAGTTTGCATGGGCCCTTTATTCTGGCATCATCTCAAACTCTTCAGATCTATTGATTGGTAACAAGATAGTACTTTGTGCTTTTCTTCCCTTCTTTTCATTAATCCACTTCTTTGCAGCAGACATTAATATTGCATTTTCATCCCCTATGAAGCAAAAAAATCCAGAATGCAGGCAATCTACATACCATCTCCCATTTGAAGACTGAGCTATTGTTGTTATGAAGGCTGCTTCATCACTGTCTCTCCTCTCCTTCCTGCCAAATGTTGGAGCTGAGAAAATGTACTATTACAGGGTGTACTTAGTTATGACTCGAAGTGGAACAATTCAGATAATTTCAAATCTGTTCTATGATGATATTATTGGTACTAACAATTATTCCATTCTCTCTCTCTCACTCTCTCTCTCTCTCTCTCTCTCCCTCCCTCCCTCCCTCCCCCCTTCCCCCCAGTGGTGAAATCCAATTTTTTTCCTTACCGGTTCTGTGGGCGTGGCTTGGTGGTCATGTGACTGATGGGCATTGCCAACTTGTAAAATGTGGTGAAACTCACTCTTGCTCAGTAACCAAAATTTTGGGCTCAATTGTGGTCGTAAATTTTCTTTCTTTCTCTCTTTCTTTCTTTTCTCTCTCCCTTCTTTCTTTCTTTCTTTCTTTCTTTCTTTCTTTCTTTCTCTTCTTTCTTTTTCTTTCTCTTTCTTTCTCTTTCTTTCTCTTTCTTTCTTTCTCTTTCTTTCTTTTGCTTTTCTTTTCTCTCTCTCTCCCTCCCTTCCTCTTTCTTTCTCTCTTTCTCTTTCTTTATCTTCCCTTCTTTCTCTTCCTTTCTCTCCTCTTCTCTCTATCTGATTTGTTTCCCTCCCTTTTCCCTCTCTCCTCTCCCTCCAGCTCTTTTTCATTTCTCTCTCCCTCTCCCCCTCTCTCTCTGATTTGTTTCTCTCTCTTTTCCCTCTTTCTCTTCATCATTTTCTCATTTCTCCATCTTTCTCTCTTTTTCTCTCCCTTTCTTGCTCTCATCTCTTGCGTGCACCAGCAAAATACCCTCCTGGGCCAGGATCACGGCGGTGGGGATGGCAACTCCTCCTCCTGCTGCCACCACTGTGCAGTGAGGTGAGTAGCTGGCTGCACACCACAGGAGGGCCCTGCTGTGAGGAGACTCCTCAGCACTGATGTTCCCTTCATGTTGCCTCAGGAAGGAGGAGAATGTGTCCCCCCCACCTCTCTCTCACATACACACACTATAAAAGTCCTGGTGGTGCAGTGGTTAGAATGCAGTATTGCAGGCCAATCCTGCCGATTGCCAGCAGTTTAATCCTGACTGGCTCAAGATTAACTCATTCTTCCATCCTTCTAGGTTGGTAAAATGAGAACCCAAATGATTGGGGACAATATGCTGACTCTGTAAATCACTTAGAAAGGGCTGTGAAGCACTGTGAAGTGATATAGAAGTCCAAGTGCTATTGCTATATATACAGTGTATTCACTCTCTCTCTCACACACACACACACATTTTATACACATACATACATACATGCATACATACGGTAAAGGTAAAGGTTCCCCTCACACATATGTATGCTAGTCGTCCTTGACTCTAGGGGGCGGTGCTCATCTCCGTTTCAAAACCAAAGAGGCAGCGCTGTCCGAAGACATCCCCATGGTCATGTGGCCGGCATGACTAAACACCGAAGGTGCGCAGAACGCTGTTACCTTCCCACCAAAGGTGGGCCCTGTTTTTCTACTTGCATTTTTACGTGCTTTCGAACTGCTAGGTTGGCAGAAGCTGGGACAGGTAACAAGAGTTCACTCCATTATCTGGCGCTAGGGATTCGAACTGCCGAACTGCCGATCTTCTGATCGACAAGCTCAGCGTCTTAGCCACTGAGCCACTGCATCATACACAGATACATACATGCATGCATACATACATATCAAAGCAATCGTGTCTGTGACCCCTCACTTGGCAGAGTGGCTCCAACAGATCTCAGGAATGACATCAGAGTTTCCTGTCCAGAAGAGTGCAGTCCTAGGACCGACAAGCCTGTTTTGGTGTATTTACTTATTATTAAACAAACATATGGACTTCCCATCCAACAGAAGGAGCCCTGGCCATATTCATTGTGAATTGTAGATCTGTTTTTACCCTGAATGTGATTTTATATGTACTGTTTTGTCTTTTTTCGTGCTTTTATTTTATTTTTCTTAACACTGCTAGCAGTCCAGAATTATGAACTTGGATGCCCACATATATTGGAATAATAATTAAATAACTAAAATTCTGAACCATCTGCAGTTTCTGAATGGTCTTCAAAGGCAGTCCCCTGTGCAGTGTATTGTAGTACTTTAGTCCAGCTGGGAATTGAGATGTAGTACCATGAAGAAGGTATCAAGGGGCTGCTTTCATTGTCTTGTTTTCATCTGCATTCCTACCCTACTAGTGAGTTTGGGCCATTCCCAAGAAAGATTCCTCTCCCTAACTTCCCTTCACTGCATGCAGCAAGAAACTCCCTGCTCCAAAGTGGCATGTATGAAGATGTATTCTGAATGAAATAGCTTAAGGATGATGGCTCATTCAGGACTTCAACGGTCATATTGTAAGTGCAGAGGGATCTCAGACTCACAAACCATCATTTGAATTGTAACATGGAACAAAAAATGCACAGTGTGACATCAAATACAGGTATGACATGACCCATTACAATGAAGTATGCTGTCAATTTTCTGTATGTGAAGAATCTCTCAGCCATCTTGATTAGACAGTCAGACCCAATTTAATTCATATGAGAATAGGGACCATAACTGCCAAAATTAAAATTTTAGGTTTACAGCATGTTCTAAGAAATCAGTTAATAAATAGATAAAACTTACTCTGTTAGATTTCCACTAATGGCTAGTAAAAATGACCTGTTTAGTGACTCAGTTTGGTTTAGTGTAATTTTACACTAAGAAAACCATTTACTACACTAAGAATACACTCAGACAGAGGCACAGAAACATATTCATTTGTTTCTGTTTTATCTGTGTGTCAGAGGGAGGTTCCTACTGGTTCGGCCGAACCAATAATGTTATGCCGGCTTGGGTTGCAGAACCGGCAGGGACTCAGGCTGGCCATGCCCCCAAACTGGTTGCCCGGTTGCCACTGTCGCCTCCGCCATCTTTTTTTTGAAGTTCTGCGCATGTGCAGAACAATTTCCATTGAACTGTGCATGTGCGCGCAAAGCCCACGCATGACCAAACCGGCAGTAATGCCGGCTGGAACCCACCCCTGGTGTGTGTGTATGTGTATCTATTTACACACATAAATATAGAGATATTCATACATGTCAACTTATTTATTTATATAAATTTATATTTGTGAATATACTTCAGATGCTAGAATATTAAAATATATCTTTATTCATAATTTTTACTGCTTTTAATTTACCTATAGCTGTGAGATGCATGCGAACAACAAAATAAGACACCAACTTTACTCCAACTTTACTCCAACCATCAGTCAACCAAAAAGGGGAAAATATTAAAAGGTGAGAAAACAAATAAACATAGTTCCTATGTATTTCCATATGCCCTTGGGCTAATGATATAGCAGTGTACTATGTAAGGACTAAAGATGATGAGAAGACAAGCTTCAATTCTCAGATCTAAAGATAGAGAGACAGACAGACAGACAGACAGACAGATGATAAGTGGGTGGATGGGTGGATGGATGGATGGATGGATAGATAGATGATGGATAGACAGATAGATAGATACACAGATAGATAGATAGATAGATAGACAGACAGACAGACAGACAGACTGTTTGATTCCTGTTTTTTCTTTTCTTTTTTTGCAGAAATCGGACAGATCTTCCCTGTGAATATAGCTTTTATCTTGTCTTCAGTAAATCAGCTTATTCAGCGATTTCGTGTCTGTGTGCTTTTGCTGGAAGTGAAGTGCCTGAAGAATCAAAATGTATGGCCATGACAGACTTGAAGCCTGACAGTTATATATCTTTTGACACTGCAAAGTACTATTGGAGATGACTTAGTCCTGTTTGCTGGACACATTGTAAAATAATAAAGGTTGGCCACTTCTTGATTATATAGAACAAGTGCAGAATCGGAGAGCAGGCAAGGACACACTGAAGCTGGGTAGTAAGCTAGGGTTCATATTACCAAGAGAGGATAGGATCAGGATGTAAATTAAATTAATTAATTTAAATTTGCTAAGATCACGTAAAACTGGAGAATATGAATATGTGCACATGCACATACGGTAATTAATTAATAAAATTTGATATGGCCACATGTAACTGGAGAATATGACTATATGCATATGCACAGCCAGTAATTAATATAAATAAATGGCTATTTATTCATGTGTATACATTCATATTCTCCAGTTACTCAATTTATTCCCCCTATTCAATATGTAACACACTCTTGAAAATATCACTCCACTTGCACATCATTTTGTAAAAGCCGTTCTGATTTTTCTCTGTGCCTTCCTTAGTGCCAGTTTCTCACTCCTTTCCATTTTCCCCCTCCAGGATTCTTGCTCACCTAAACTAGCTCTTAGAGCTGGTCAGCATATAGAACAGCTCTTCAATCTGCACGCACAGTAATAATGTTGTATTGACTTCCCTACTTGCATGTTATTTTGTAAAGACACTGTTTTTCAACAGTCTGATTTTGCCTGTCCATACTGCCCAGTTTTATACATGCAATCCTTGACATCAATGCCCACAATTGAGCCCAAAGTTTCTGTTGGTAAGTGAGACATTTGTTAAGTGAGTTTTGCCTCATTTTATGACCTTTTTTGTCACAGTTGTTCAGTGAATCACTGCCGTTGTTAAGTTAGTAACACAGTTGTTAAGTGAATCTGGCTTTCCCATTGACTTTGCTTGTCAGAAGGTTGCAAAAGGGGATCACATGGCCCCAGGACACTGCAACCATCATAAATATGAGTCAGTTGTCAAGCACCTGATTGTTGAGCACTTGAGCAATGCGATGCTTCAGCGGTTATAAGTGTAAAAAATGGTCATCACTCATTTTTTTCAATGCTGTTGTAACTTTGAACAGTCACTAAATGAACTGTTGTAAGTCAAAGGCATATATATATAATTTGCGGTTATCAAATTCTGTTCAGATTAGGTTATGAGGTGATTAATTTGGCATTGCTATAATACACGCAAAGAACTTTCAAATGGTTTTCTTCAATGATCAAGGCACTCAAGCTATTACATAGCCCAGTATTGTTAAGTTATCATTACTTAACAATACTTAAGTAGATATTGTTAAGTATCTACTATAGTTAAGTCCATATTGTTAAGTAACTAAGCTAAAGCACTATTTCACATTTTATTTGGGGTAGAGTAATGCCAAATGAATGACAAGCATACCACAGACAACTCAAGTCTCTGAACCAGTAATTTCCAGATCTGTGATGTTCCAAAAAGAATAAAACATTCCAACAGATAGGATTCCAAAAATCATTATATCATTCCTAGACATAACTTCTTCTCTCTTTTTTTAGTGAAATGATATGGTTTCTTTGCCTTCAGGAACCGAGGCAGAGAACTGGGATTTGCCCAAGGCCACACAGTCATTTTAGAGATTTGTGTCAAGCTATCTATCTAGAGAATTTCTATTTTCATTTTGGGTCCCCGAGAAACTGCCTTTGTATGGCAATCAACAAAATGATCCTTACCAAAGTCTCCTACCACAGTAGTGCTGTTCATACATTATGAAAAAGCTCTTACAACTCTTCTGTATGAAAAGTCAACAGTTCTTATAGATAGATACCAAATTAATATATAACAAGAGATACAAAGGTGGCTAGCTTTAGAAAAGCAGGAATCCCTTATTAAACAGATGGACCAACACAATCCTTGGTAGAAACGTTCTGAGATCCCTTTGGATGAAGGTTTGCATGGTTCTTCTCTTTGCCATGAAGGGTAAGTCATGCTGTATTCCAGAAATGCCTCCATTGCCATGGCAATGGCTATTAATAGCCAGCTATTCAATTTGTACAGCATATGGGATCTATAAAAAGCAAAACTATTAATACAGCAAGGAATTTTCCCACGGTAAAAAAAAAAAAAGGGAAAGAAATTATAGTTGACGTTTATTCGTAAGAATGCTGCAAATGCAAGATTTGTTTCCGCCTTACCTCTGTTGAGCTCTTTCATATAAAGTTGTGGTTGGTGTGTTTGCTGTGGGGGATTGAGTAAATTGCTATGTTGTGTGATTACCGTGCCCTTTCCCTTATAACAGGGTGCTCAATCTTGGCGTGCCTTGATTAACACCTTTGCCTACTATGGCTCAAGTTATCGTTCTTCTCATGGTACAGAATTAGTAACATTCCTTTGTTTACAGAAAATGATCAATGGAAACTCTGGGCTGGCAAAGTTAAAGGCATGGAGGGAAATATCTTACCTTAGCATTCTCTGATAATGAACGCTATGTTTGCTAAGGTTAGTCCCAGCTACAAAAGATGCAGTTTGAAGTGATGTTAATGAAAGATGCCAGTCATTATTTTCCCCTCTTGCTACAGAGTCAATTACCATACTGATGTCTCAGCAGTTCAGTTTTCTCATGGTAATTCTTTTCCCCCCTGGTCCATTTGCAACATGTGAGATTTTCTCTAAATGGTTGTTCCTTCCTTCTTGCTACCAGGTTACCTATACTGTAGAAACAATTGCATTCCTCAGACTGAATGCTAGTAATAGAAGGTCATTATTTCAGTCAATGAAGCATCATGTATGCCTCGAATATGGCTTGTCGTGCACATGATTTTATGTGCACGCAGCTTTTTATTCTTCATTTCCCATAATGGAAAATATTTGAATAGGGTTTTTTTTTTAAGGCCATGTTAACTTTTGAGGTCCTGAGAGAATTTGTCTTGAATTGGAACTTTTTCAGTACAGCTCTCTATATAAGGTTTAAATAAAACATATTTTCAAGCAACCTTAAATGCCACCAGCCTAAAGTCACATTAATTATTTTTTAAAATATTTATAACTACATGGGTGGGAAACAGGTATGGATAAAACCCTTATCTGAAACTTTGTGAAGTGCTGCCAGAAGAAACAAAAAATTAGTTCTGGGTATGATTTATGAGGCTCTTGACTGACTGACTGACTGACTGACTGACTGACTGATTGATTGATTGATTCATTTGTTCATTTATTCTACTTGTATACTGCTGAATCAATAAAAAACTCATACTACTTTTCAATTATGCAGATGAACAAATTCATTTAAAAAATCCACAGAAAATAAATCAGTAATTACAGGAAATGTAATCGCAATAGCACTTAGACTTATATACCACTTCATAGTGCTTTTACAGCTCTCTAAGCGGTAATAATAAAGCAATAATAAAATTATACAGCAAAGGTAGAAAATTGCAATGAATCAATAAATTTAAAAATATAAATATGATAAGATGGCAACAAGCCACTGATCTCCAAATAGGCATGGGAAAATACTTGTTTTAAGCAACTTCTTGAATCTTGAAGAGAGGGGATAAGCTTGACCTCCATTCCTGGCTCATGAAACCTATATCCATTTGCTCAGATATATGGTTATCACTATCTATCTATCTATCTATCTATCTATCTATCTATCTATCTATCTATCATCTATCTATCTATCTATCTATCTATCTATCTATCTATCTATCTATCTATCTATCTATCTATCTATCTATCTATCTATCTATCTATCTACCTATTTATCTATCATCTATCTATCTACCCATGTCTGTCTGTCTGTCTGCCTGTCTGTCTGTCTGTCAGTCTGTCATCCATCTAATCTATCTCAATGGTTTCACTTTTGTGAAGAGTTGACTTCTTGCTCAGGTCAAAATGAAAGTGTTTCACTTCTTTGAAAGAATCTGAACCATATTGATAGGCAAAACAACATTAAACACATTCCGTACCATGGGACCTCTGGTAGCACAAAAGAATGTAACTGTGTTAATGAGGCTCCTGTCAAAGGCTTCTAAGGCTCCATTTACTTTATAGATTTTTTTTTCTTTTCATTGATGATTTTTATTATTTTGAATAGGACTGGATGAAGGGTCAGCGAAGCTCTTTCACAAATATCTTTGGAAGCAAATATCTGAAAAAGGTGTGAGAACTAAACACAGGTGTGGACCTTCTTCCTTATCAAAAGGAGGAAACCAACCTCACACACACACACTATTGTTTGCGCACAAAATCAGTAAACTGATAAGCTGGTTTCACCCTCCAAGAGATGAATTCAATTTCATGTGATGTGTCAACAAGGGCAAAATGTGTCAATTGATCATTAGCAGTGATATCAATAGGCACGATAAATTTCAGTGGGTCCTCCCTATTTTGGTGCAAATTTAAATATATAAAACAAAAAATATTATATTCAATAAAGTACTCCATTTTAACAGGACAAGTTGAGACTTTCCTTTAAAGGCAGTAAGTCCAGTTTCTACAGACTTCTGCTATTGCATTTCTATGTCATTATCAGCTTCTGGCTGATAATAACAGTAAGCATTAGCCATGCATTGAAGGAATCATTAAAGTAGATCTACAAAGCTAGTGAAGATACATAAAAGAAAAATAGAGGAAGACTCTACCATTTAAGTTAACACAAGTAGGCTTGCCATATATCCTGCTTGATTTAGGGCAGTCCACTGCTTGAAGGCAGCCTCTGTTCAAAAGATAGTCCATTCCACTGTGACCATCAGGAATCAGGAAAATGAAAACAAGCTGGAGCTTAATGATTACCATTCAAGGCTTCCCCAATGGACTCCAGATAAAGCAGGCCTACAGAAGATTACCGTATTTTTTAGAGTATAAGACACACTTTTTCCCCCTAAAAGAGGGTGAAAATTTGGGTGCATCTTATACACTGAATGTAGCCCCGGCCACCCACCAGCCCCCACCCTTTGGTCTCTGCCTATGGGGCTTGCGGAAGTGGCAATAGTCTATGACAATCCCTGCAGCCTGAAACAGCTAATCACCAGGAGCCCCGTGCTGAAGCTGAAATTGAAAGTGAAATGGGCTGTTTGTTGTTTGCTGCAAGGAGGCAAATTGCTGGGAGGCAGAAGCAGATTTTTTCTTTTCTTGTGCTAATCAGGCTAAACTGAAACAGGCTGTTTGCTGTTTGCTGCAAGGAGTTAAGTCAATAACTATAAATGCCTATATAATGTTCAAATTATTAGACTTATTTTTTAAAGACTGCTTTATTATTGTTCTAGACAACTTAACAAAATGAAGAAGCTTTTTAAAATAAATGCTTGATCTGAAGAGGCCCAGTGCTATTGTATTTTCTTTTAAATAGCAGAGAATAATGTATACTTCCAGAAAACCATATTAATTTTAACAGCATCAAGTATAGTCTGAAATGTAACACCACAAACAATGTGTATCATCTGTACTGTTTGCTGTTTGCAGCAAGGAGACAAAATATGGTACCTGGTTATAGCATAGTATACATGATTTAGAAATACTGTTCAGAACAATATGCCTATTTAAAAAAAAACAAACGGATTGACCAATTGGTCAATTGAATGAATGAATATAGAAATGCCATTGCAATCAAACTACTCTGAGCTGCTTATATTGGAACAATTAAACTTAAGTATGCATCTCTGCATATAGCCGGCCTGGCTTGAATTATAACTACATTCTCCAATCCCCCTGGACAATTTTAAATTAATTCTGACTTTTTGGGTATTTTAATTGTTTTAATCTTACTGTGTTGTTTTAACTTATGATTATTTATTTATGTATTGTAAAATGTTTTTGTATATACCTCCTCCTCGTCATTTGTCTGTATATTTAATTGTACGCCGACCCGAGTCTCTTTGTGGAGAGGGAGCGGCCTATAAATTGAATTAATAAATAAATAAAATAAATATTCTCCTTCCTTGTGATTTAGTGTTTCCCTTCATCAATCAACTTTTTGTTTTGTTTTTTCATGAATAATTGAAGAAGGGGAGGTAGTGAACTGTAAAGCAAAATGGCACCCTCAATATTTAATGTTTGTAGAAGTTAGAAATAGCATTTGTCTACAGCACAATTTTTTTTGGTGGGCATGAATACTGCATCCACCTGCATCTCTGCCATAGCTAGACTTTTGGTAGGGATTATCCAAAATAATTAAAGAATGGTGATATGGGAAAGATCTTTGTGACTGGCTATGTCCACCATGGAATTAGGACTGCCCACATTTTAAAGATTTTCAATCAGTCCAAGAAGTTGTTGGAATCTGCTGTATACATATGAATCAACACATGCACATTTTATGCAAATGTTACATTTCTAAAATGGCCTATTTCTGCCTTTTGTGTCTATTTGGTAATGCATATTCCTGGAGAAGTAATCTTTGGTTTTTTATGTGACATTCCAGTGGCTGGTTGGGGCTGAAGCAAGCCCACTCCCCACTTCCTGTGAATGTATCCCAACTTTTCCAGTGAAGACAGTATACTAGAAGCTCTGCATTGTTGAAGGTGTTGAGCAGGGGTGAAATGCTACTGGTTAAGACCAGTTCACCCAAACCGGTAGTAAAAAAATGTGACTGGTTCAGGCGAACCAGTATTTCTGACTATCAGCTGTGACGCATCATTTATATTAGCTAGAAAGCAGGATTTCCTGTTTTCTATCTAATCTAAATCCTGTGGCACAGCGGTTTCTCTCCCCCCCCCCGCTGTTCTACTTACCTTTCAGGCATGCTCAGAAGCAGGCTCTGCCCACCCGCCTGGATGTCATCACATCCATTTTTGATGCTCTGCTCATACTCATTCACATTTCCAACTGGTAGCGCAAGTAAGTAGATTTCACCCCTGGTATTGAGGAATTTCATAAAGAAATATCTCTGAAACAATGACCCAACAGAACGTGAGTTGTGTAGTCCCCAGCTAAAACCAGGAGTGTCTACAATCAGATCTTCTTCTGAGTCTTTGTGTTGATACTTTCTCATAGACACCTGAATGAATCTCTGAGGATGGCTGCTGGATTAAGAAGCTTTTGGCCTGATCCAACAAAGCATTCCTTAAGTTCTATCTCATCTTCCCATAAGCAATCCTTGGAAGGAAGACAAAAAGGCAACTAAAAGAACAAGAGAATGGAAATGTCTCTGCTTCTTCCCCCATCCAGAATAGTCTTACAATCTATCAAACAGCAGGACTTGTTCATGACAAAGGTGAAAGGGTTCCAAAGATTAACAACCATTTTTAAAGTTCTCTGCCAGAATTTGAGTACAATTAAAACCCTTCTGTTTGGAACATCCTTGTTTTTAAATTGGTCAATTATTGTTTGCTTTTTTCCTTGCAAATGTCTTTGTCAAGAGGTATGTTTTTGGATTTAGAGGTGGTAAGTAAAAGTCCTAGTGGTTTTCAGATCAATAAAAATTTCATAAGAAAAACAAATGTGACACAAATAAGATGTATTTTTCCAGTTTGTGGAAATACGGCTTAATGTTTTCATTCTTTCTCTTAAAAGAATTCTAAATACAAAACAGAATTCTATCATACTTTGAGCAATGGACTAATTTGTCTGTAACTTTGCATAGATTACTAGTTTGCAAATCACTGCCAGATGATCATATATAAATTTAAAAAATGAGATCATGTTGCCTAAATTAGATTTTTTTAAAAAAAATGTGTCTGACTTTAAGAGGAAAATAGGGATAGAAGTCATATGCCGTGTAAAAGTTACACAGCTTGAGCTAATTAAGTTACCATAATATTAAAAAAGATATCAGGAATCGATAGAAGTGATGGTGTTTCATAGATTTAAGGAAGAGCTTAGAAGTCATCTAGGCCAATCTCAGTGTAATCTAGACCAGTGGTTCTCAACCTTCCTAATGCCACGGCCCTTTAATACAGTTCCTCATGTTTTTTTGCTACATGCTTGGACTGGAGGTGGCAGACACAGGAGCCGAAAATGACTTGCCCATTGGTGGTTTCTTAGGACCCATTTGTCTGAGTTCTGAGATGGTATAAGTCTTTTACAAAGAAAATGGTGTCAGCGGAGTACGCAGCCGTGCCGATCCAAGGAGACAGGCATATCCAAATGGGAAAGGTTAATTCTCCTTCACCGTTCCAAGGCACCGAGGCACAGCAGAAAGGGGAAAGTCAAATAATCAAAGTCCAGGAAGATCACGTAACAGGAGAGGTCCAGGTTTCCCTCAGAGAGGGTAATAAAACAGTACCAGAGGGATTTTTTTTTCTGAAGGTAGTTTCAAAAGGCAGACTTCATTTGTAAGTGTAAAAACAAAGAGGGAAGGGAGCCATCTTGGCTCCTCCTTTCACAGGGAGAAAAATGGAGATCTCCATAAACTGGACACCCAGCTGATAGAATGGAACTACGGTACTGTATCACTTCCTGTGACCCACACTCTGCTATTGTTAATGCACCTAAGGTAACATTTGCCTTTTAGCAGTTTTTGCCAGAGCAGCACACTGCTGACTCATGTGGTTGATAGGGACACCTGGATATTTTTCACATGTTCAGCTGGCAAGCCCAGTCTCCTATGTCCTTCACTTGTGCCTTTCCTTTTTTTTCAACAGAGATGTAGAATTTTACATGTTTCTTTGTTGTATCTCATCCTATTTATTTCAGTCCACTGTTCAGGTCCACCTAGATCAGGGGTGTCAAACTCACATCATCATGGTGTCAGCATGTGATGTATCATGACTTTTTCCCCCTTTGCTAAACTGGGCATGGGTGTGGCTAGTGTGTGACGCATCCAGCCTGCGGGCCATGAGTTTGACAGCCCTGATCTAAATCTTTTTAAATCCCCCCCTCTCTCCTCAAAAGCATTAGCTGCCTGTCCCAGGTTTGTGACATTTGCAATTGTGACATGTATCCCCTCAACTATTTCAGTCCAAGTCACTCATAAAAACAATGAGCATGACAGGATACAGGAAACATCCTTGTGGCCCTTCACTTGGTATTTTCCCCCTAACTGAAGTAGAGCCATTAATGAGAACCTTTTGAATGTAGCCATTCAGCTGATGGTGAGTCTGTCTAACAATAGTATTATATGTCCATATTGTACCATTTTAACAAGGAGGATATTATGAGAATCTCTGTCAAAGCTTTTCCTAATGTCCCCATTCTCTGTGGCACTCCCTTGATCTATAAGTTTTAGAGGAAATTAGGAGCTGGATGGAATATTAAGTATATTTGCCACCTTGAGTTATTTATAAAAATAATAAACGTAGTAATATACTATATATACTATATACTATAACACAGAAAGAGCTAAGGTTAGTTTTGTTAATTTGGTAATGAGAAGGCAGACACAGGCTTAACGTGACAACAGCTCTTTATTACAGAGGAACAAGTATGTACAATCCAGCGGCAGCTTGGTCTGACAGCAGCCCTTTTATAGGGAGCCATCAGACCTCTTAGCCAATAGGATTAAACCTCTGTTCCCGCCGGAATAGAGGACCAGAGTGGAAACTCTGATAGCTAGAGTGAATATCTAACAAGGTTGATACAGTTTGCTTATAACAAACCCATTCTGGCTGCTGGGTTCCAACCAAGGGCTATAAATATGCTGGTTAATAATCTGTTGGAGAATCTTTCCCTATATAGAAAACCTGCTGATAGGCTTGGGGGTTTACCAGATCACCGTTCTTCCATTTTTTGAAGATAGGAGCACATTAGATTTACTCTAGGCATTGTTTTTTTTTTTTTTTGAGCTCTTCAGCTATTATTCAGAGTGACTCTGAGTTCACTTTTGTAAGTTCTTTCATTACTGTAGGATTTAATCCACCTGAACCCGGAGACCTCAATTAATGTAAATTCTCCTTTATTCCCTTTTTATCCATCCTAAACCACAATTCCCTAATTTTCCCAATGGCAACCAGGGATCCGTTTCCTTTCTAAGAGATGAGAGAAAGAAGCAAAACAGAAGTTCTGCTGATTATTAATTTTCCTTTTTCTTGTTGCGATGAACTTTATTTGGCTTTCCTTTTGTTTCCATCACACTCAAATAATCCATTTTGCTGCTGGTATCTTTTGTTAAGCCTTGGCTCATTTTAAGTTTTAACCCTTCTGACACAATTTCTAGAGATTAGTTTGAATTCTTCTTTGATTATATTCATTTTTCTACAGAAGTTCCTTCTTTTTCTTCAACATTCTAGAGCTGAAGTGGGGAGCCCCCTTTTCATAAGAAGAACCAGGATCCAAATGCACCCTTTTAAATTCTATTTATTGGGATTATTATGAAAATATAATATGGGTATGTGTTCTGTAATTGGATGCAAGTCTAGATTGGCTAAGACCATTCAATAATATACATGAATATTTATTTAGATTCCAGATACTGAAATATAATTCGGTGTGTAAGCTGGATCGTGTGGAAAATAATTAAAGATAAGAATGTGAGCAGATACACACACATACTGTATACACAATACATGGTACTGTATTTGTGAATTCACTAGTGCTGGACCCTAACAATAACAATACAAGATAATATTAACTTCAACTCTCACATTGGATGAAAAAGGATAGGAAGAGACATCAGAAGCTGCTAGATATTATTTGCAGAAATGACCTATGGTATGAAACAAAATATGAAGCATTTTCTTCCAATCAGAGATATCCAAGATGTCAATAGTAGCCATGATTGCTTCTATTCCTCATCATTCTCTCTCTGAAAATGATAGCATATTAGCTATTCAGGGAATAGAAGTATATTTCTTCTGTCTCGGAGCTCCATTCACCATTCAATCTCCAGCTGATACCTTTCATTCTTATCAGCTCCCCTCCATATAATTCCTTTCTTAAACTCCAATTGTTCCTGCCAGTTCTAACTTCTGAATATCTGCTTGATATTATTAAAATGCAGAGGAGTCCAATTATTTGTTTTCCTTTTATGTGACTTAGTTGGGGCATTGCTTTTCCTCTTCATGCAGGCTTGGAAATTAATGGAATACAACAGAGAAATATAGTAAAGTCTCCCTTATTTGTGACACTGTCTAGGCCACAGCCTAAAACTGGATTGCAAATGAAATAACAATAGCACTTAGACTTATATACCACTTCACAGTTCTTTACAGCCCTCCCTAAGTGGTTTACAGAATCAGCATATTGCCCCCAACAATTTGGGTCATTATTTTTTCCTGAGAAAAGTTTTTTTTATTTTTAACATACATATAATATAATCCAAAGCATACCTATACATCTTAACAAACATTTTTGAGTATTCAATAGTATATCAATTCTTTTTGCCAGTAAGCCTGTTCAATTTTTATTTGCTCTTCTGCTTTCCATACACCGTATTATAGTCTATTTCTTCTTCAGCTCTCCTCCTCTCCTCCTCTTCTCCTCCCTACCTTCAACTTCCCTCTACCCTCTCTCTCTTCTCTACTTTCCCTTGCTCTCTCCCTCTCCTTTCCTCTCTTTCCACACCTTCCTTATCTCCTACTCTTTCCCTCCTTTCTACTTCCCTCTCTCCCGTCTCCTTTCTCTCTCTTTCTCTCCCTTCCATTCTCTATTTTACATAGTGTATTTCCACCTTTTAGCAAACCCCATTTAATATCAATGGACTTGATAATTATATTCCCAACGAAAGAAGCGAAAAAAATATTTTCCATATTGCTAGTTTTTCTTTTAAAGGTATACCTTTATACGAATGCCAATTGTTTCCCCTCCCCTCCCCATAACAACCTCATTTTTGGATGCAGTGCAAGACAGATTCAAACTTCCCGCTATAATATCAGAATTACTGAAAGATGTGTTAGAGATAACCCAAGAGAAGATGATTGATGGCGAGGTATTTATGAGGTGATATGCAGCGAGAAATAGACTCCCGAGGGAAGTCCATGTAAGATTTACTAAGAAAATAATTAAATCACAAATTCTACAGAAAACAAGAGATAGAAAATTGGAATATAAGGGGAAGGAGGTTGTTGTGCTGAAACAAATCCCAAGAAGAGTGAGAGAAACGAGAAGAGCATATCAATTCCTGACTAAGATTCTACTTCAGAAAGGCGTTAACTACAGATGGCTTATACCAGAAGGTTTAATATTTACATGGCAAGGACAAAAATAGAGAATAGACACAACCGATAAGGCAGAAGCATTCTTCAATGAACATCTGAGAGGAAAGGCTGAGAAGGCTGAGAAGACCAGAAGAGAAGACTATTGGTAGACTTGCAAGAGGCATGTACAGTTGAGATCGAGAAACTTGAAGGTGCGGTAGGTGGGATTCAAATTAGGGAGGGAGCTACAGGTGGTGTCAACATTAGAGAACAATGAGAGTTGAGATCAACTAGAGCTATAAACCCTAATTATAAATTATAGATATGGAAGAAAAAAAATGATCTCAATTAATATAAATGGACAACTCTGCAATTAAAAGAAGAAAAATATTTCATAAATTAGAAAAAATAAAATTGGATATAATTTGTTTACAAGAAGTTCATATTCAAAAACAGCATGAACATTTATTGGTGCAACCAAAATTGGGAAAAATATTTACAGCATTGGAAAGCTGTAAGAAAGGAGTGATCTTTTATGTTAAAGATATAATTCCAGCAAAACAAATTTATACAGATGATGAGGGAAGAATCTTGATGGTGGAAATTATGAAGAACTCGAAGAAAATACTTTTAATTGCATTATATGCCCCCAATGACAAACAAGATGAATTTTACAGAAAAGTACATAGGAAAATAATTGAATTGGACTATACTGATATTTGCATGATGGGAGACTTTAATGGAATTGTAGATCAAAATCTGGACTATAAAACAGGAAAAACTACAAAGATAAATAGAAAACCGCTACCTAAAGCCTTTTTTAAAATGACAGATGAAATAAATCTTAAAGACGTTTGGAGAGAAAGAAATCCTACCAAAAAACAATATACTTTCTATTCAAATAGACATTTATCATACTCCAGAATTGACATGATGTGGGCCACAATGGAACTGATTTGTGAGGTACAGGAACTTGAAATTGAAACAAGTACTTGGGCAGATCACAATCCAATTATAATTAAATGGAAAGGACAAAGAAAGAGATCTAGACGGACATTAAATAATACAAAGTTGCCTCCAACTTAGTGACAGACATTTTATGTCTGCCTCCACCATCGCCTGGTCATAGAGCTAGTCTCTCGCTTTCGAGGAACCCGTTACTTTCCTCTTGGCTGTTCAAGATGCTGCTCTTTTTCACCTTCTCGCCAAGAAGGTTCTGGTCTAAATGACCCCCAGGCAGTGGTTTGTCAGCCCTGGAATTCACGGCCCCTCAAGAGCCATTTTCCCAGTCTGTCTCATTGCAGCGCTAACCGGTGACGTCATTCCCAATTTGGGTCCTCATTTTATCCACCCCGGAAGGATGAAAGGCTGAGTCAACCTTGAGTCGATGAGATTTGAATTGCCAAATTGCAGTCATCCGGCAATCAGCCGAAGTAGCTTGCACTACTGTATTCTAACCACTGAGCCACCAGAGCCGTGCGCAGAGCAGGCAGAGCAGTGGGTGGGAAGCCCCAGAAGGAGGAAAGTGAGAGGGAGGGAGAACTGCTGCAGTCCAGGTAGCCTTGTTTTGCATGCCCGGTTGGTTGACTCCCCCGGCGTCGCCAGCTTCTTTAGTGTGAGGCGGCTGATGGCTGTGTGTGTGTGTGTGAGTCCTGCCACAGAAACAGCTGCTGCTGCTAACAGTACTACTACTACTACTGAGGCTGCTGCTGTTTCAGCTCTGTGTTGTTTTTTTCACTTTCAGCAAGTAACACTGAGGCTGGCACTTGAGGAGAGAGATCTCATGATCAGCTTTCAGCCAAGGGGGCGCAGGCTGTGACAAAATTCAGCAACAGAGGCAGACTAAAGCAAAAATGCAGTCTTCTCCCTCCTGGGGTGGGGTGGGTAAGGGTCACTGCGCATGGGCAGAGGTGGGTAGATGGGAATGGCAAGCAAGAATGGCATGATTCGTGTTCTAAAGAACTTGCTTTCCATCCATCTCCCCATTTCCCATCTCTCTTTCTCTCTCTTGCTTTCTCTTTTTCCCTGAAGCCTCCGGACGGAGAAAAACACCCCTACTGGTAATCCAGAAGTCTGTTTCTGAACTTCCAGGTTTACGTATGGCCGTTTTTCACCCTCCGGAGGGCATGGGGGGGGGGCAGGGGAGGCTGTTTTCACCCTCCCCAGGCTCCTAGAAAGCCTCTGGAGCCTGGGGAGGGTGGAAAACAGGTCCAGCATGCACCAAAAGCAGGGGGATCATGCACACCTGCATGGGGGGGTCACACACGCATGTGAGGGAGGGTCATGCGCGTAGCATTATAGATGTAGCACACCTGCGCACAAACTCCTTGCACTCCCCTTGCTTTTGGTATGCGATGGCAAAAAGGTTAGCCGTCACTACCCTAGATATTAAATGTCTGCCATGGCTAACTGTAGTGGAATGTGAGAATGACCTTGAGGGATGAGGGGAAGAGGTATTTCTTAGGGAATATTCACACACAAAGGGCAGGGCCCACAGTTGCTTAACAGTCAGAGGAAAAAAATATTTAGGAAGGACCTGCTCTAATTGATCAGACTGTTAGAAGTGACAATGAGAGATTTGTACTTTCAGACTTGCAAGATTCTGTTAATTGAACCTTACTAGGAAGTAGAATTAACTCATGTGGTCTTATTTCCTATCTGGTTTACCTAGCAGGGTGGATACCAAGGGACCTAATTCCACGAGTAAACTAGTACAAGTGACAATGAAAATTCTCATGGAAATGAGGACACAAACTGGCCATCAATTCTATTTCGCTAATCCCGTGGAGACCATAGGGAATGGTCTTGTATGACAGGAGGAAGAACCACTAGAGAAGCAACAGTCAGATAAGCAGGCCTTGAACCTAGACCAAGAAACTAATTTGAGAATACATCTCAGACAAGCCCCTTCCTAGTTCACACAAATATAAATGAAGATGGGGAAGCATATCTAGACTTTTAAGGTTCTATTACTGCAGTTGTTACAATATAAGCAGAGGTGGTCTTCAGCAGGTTCTGACTATTTCTGGAGAACCAGTAGTGGAAATTTTCAATAGTTCGGAGAACCGGTAAATACCACCTCTGACTGGCCCCAGCCCCATCTATGCTCTGCCTCCTGAGTCCCAGCTGATCGGGAGGAAATGGGGATTTTGCAGTAATCTTTCCTTGGAGTGGGGAGGGAATGGAGATTTTACAGTAGCCTTCCCCTGCCATGCCCACCAAGTCCCACCCACCAAGTCATGCCCACAGAACTGGTAGTAAAAACTTTAGAATCCCACCACTGAATATAAGTAGTCCTGACTTACATAATACTGGTTTCATAGTCTGGCCTACCTTGTAGGCCTGACATGACATTGTCCAATTTGTGAGAGGGCTCCAGTCTTGAGCTTTGTGATTTTGAACTCCACCCTGAAATTGTTCCCTAGAATGTTTTTTTTTTCCCTGTTGGGAAAGCTTGGTTGGCTTGGTTGGCTGTAACTCCCTCCTTGCCATCCTTCCCAGCAGGCAATGCAAAGGCATAGGAAGTCAACAATTCAGCTGGCTATGCAGAGAATGGAATGAGGAGTCCCTTCGGGGAGAGGGGGCGGTCTATAAATTCAATAAATAATAATAATAATAATAATAATAATAATAATAATAATAATAATAATAATAATAAGGAAAAGACGCTGTTGAGCTCAGTATGCAACAATAAAGGACAACTGCTCCCATTGAGGACAGAAAAGCTGATATCAGAGAATGTAAAGCAGAGGTGGATGATATCCATAGGTTTCCACCTGATGTTATGATGATTAGGAAAGGTTGGGACTGGAGTTCCAACTATCTCCAGAGGGCAATATTTCTAAATGGCACAGTGTGTCTCTTTTGGACTCTGTAATGATGGTCCTCCATTTCTTGATAGTGAAGCTGAACCCTTCTCTGCCACCGAGGCTAATTTTTTTCATAAAACTAGCTCAACAGCTGCTAATAATAAATGAAAATTACTTGTCTGGAGATTAATTTGCTGCTATGGTAAGAATTTTTCAACCAATTAGTGAAACAGTGGGGAAAGCCACAAATATTGAAGCCTATCACACTCAACAGCAATGTTCTCACTGAATCCAAGCTGGAATTTAATTACATTCATTGGGGTTAGACATGTTTTTCCTAAATACATTTGCATGCCATGTACTGGTGCAGTTATTTTCCAGAATGAATGAGGATCTCCAGAATATATGGATAAAAAGCTTCAGGGAATGACACAAGTCTCTACAGCAGTGGTGACATTCAAATATTATTACTACCGATTCTGTAGGCTTGGTGGGCATGGCAGGGGAAGGATACTGCAAAATCCCCATTCCCTCCCCACACCTGGGGGAAAGATACTGCAAAATCCCCATTCCCTCCCCACTCCTAGAGGAAGGATACTGCAAAATCCCCATTCCCTCCCCACTCCTGGGGAAAGGATACTGCAAAATCCCCATTCCCTTCCCACACCTGGGGGAAAGATATTGCAAAATCCCCATTCCCTCCCCACTCCTGGGGGAAGGATACTGCAAAATCCCCATTCCCTCCCCACTCCTGGGGAAAGGATACTGCAAAATCCCCATTCCCTCCCCACTCCTAGAGAAAGGATACTGCAAAATCCCCATTCCCTCCCCACTCCTGGGGGAAAGATATTGCAAAATCCCCATTCCCTCCCCACTCCTAGAGAAAGGATACTGCAAAATCCCCATTCCCTCCCCACTCCTGAGGGAAGGATACTGCAAAATCTCCATTCCCACCCCACTCTGGAGCCAGCCAGAGGTGGTATTTGCCGGTTCTCTGAACTACTTAGAATTTCCGCTATCAGTTCTCCAGAACCTGTCAGAACCTGCTGTATTTCACCCTAACTCTGCAGAGGTTCCACTGGAGATCTTGGATCTGGACAGGCAGATCCATACATGATTCTGGTTTGGCATCACTTATTTCAGAGAGGAATGGAGGGCATTATAGAAAATGACTGACTGATGACCAGCTTTTTATAAGCAGAAGAAAGTTCTATGGAAGCACAAAATCCGTTGCCACTCTTTCTCTCCCCCCCACTCTCTCAGTATCCAAGTAAGAAGGAAAATCCTGCCACTTCACAAAAAGCAAAAGCATCCCATGGTTCTGGAATGTTTTACAATTCAAACTGCCAATTTCTCTCTTTTTTGGAGTGGTGGTGGAGGTGGTTCGGGCGAATGGGGAGTGGCAGCAGCAGGAGCAGTGGTGGGATATGACCGGTACACCTGCTGGGAGTACCAGGTATCATTCCGGTACGGTGCTTTGGAGGGCCCTCCCTGCCGCCCACCCTCCTTACCTGTATTTGAACCAATTGGAGCGTAGGGCACCTGTGTGACACTCTGCCGGGCAGCTGGAGCATCACAGAGCGTTGCGGGTGGTAAGTAAGCATTTGCACACTGCGCACATGATGAGCGAGGGCATGTAGTGGACGCCAGGCCCTGTTGCACCGTACCAGTTGCACCAGGATCCATAATCCACCACTGGGCGAGAGGCTCACACCACCCACCCAGACATCATCACAAATGTTCTGCACATGTGTAGAAGGTTCTGTGCATGTGCAGAAGCCCCATGAGTGAGTGAAGCAAGCTCACACATGCGCACGCTCCTGGTCCCGAACCAGTGGTGAAGATAAGAGGATTTCATGTCTGGGGGGGGGGGGGAAGCAAAGAAAATGGTGGCTAAGACCCTGAAGAAAAAGTGCCTGCCTACATCAACTGGAAATAGCCAATAAGCACATGGAATATTCACTCATCCTGGATCATTAACCATAGCATTTACTATAAGAAGCCTGCCAGATTTTATATCCTCTGCAACTGTTGGCTTCAGTGGGAAAGTACTTTTTAAATACCTGAACAATTAAAGTTGACCCACATTTGCTCATGTCTCGAACCTGGACTGTCTGGCAATCTCAGCATCTTTAACAAATGAGCCATCCACACATACCGCCCCAGAACTTTATAAGCAATTGCCAAAACCCAAAAACAAATCCTATTTGATTTTTCCTTTATGTGATGTATCACAGCAGATAGGAAGCACCCAGAAACTTTCACAGACTTCGGAGAAGCAGGTTTGAACCTGATTAGTCAGTAGATTAGAGACTACCAGGGAATCCTAATCCTATGGATTAGACTGGGAAGTTGAAAGCAACACCCTGGAAGAAGATGTTATTTCCATACTGTTGTCCAGAATACAACCAGATGTGATCACCAGGAGTTGAGCTTGACTCTTAAAAAAAAAAGATCCAGCAGATGGCAGCACATAAATAAACTTAGTTGACTTATAAGGTTAAGCAGGGTTGGATCTGGTTAGTCTTTGGATGGGAAATCACCAGGGTTGCAGACAAGGATGAGAAATAAATAAATCATCCCAGAAAAAGGCAAAGGGAAACAAATTCTGTATCACTTCCAGAGAAAACACCATGGACCTGTCCATGAAGACATCAAGACTGAAGTTCAGCTTGAAGAACATCATTGACATTAACTCGATCTGTTTCTCTTTCTCCTGCTATGAATATGTCCCTTCTCCCACTCATTCTCTCTACATTCTGATACTGAGACACGAGTCTTCCTGGCTGCATATAAGCCTTTAGACCTGCATCACCAAGATCTTAGTAGACCTACCATTTCCTCTTGGACAAACAGCAGTTGTCTTTTCCAATTCTACCATTGTGATTGGGGTTGTGATGCCAGCCCAATAGTAAACAGCCTTTTTTTCTGGTAAGGCAGGGGTGTCCAAACTTGGCAACTTTAAGACTTGTGGACTTCAACTCCCAGAATTCCCCAGCCAGCTGGCTGGGGAATTCTGGGAGTTGAAGTCCACAAGTCTTAAAGTTGCCAAGTTTGGACACCCCTGCGGTAAGGGGAGTGAGGGAATAAAATGGAATCAAGTCATTGATTATTTTTTTGGGGCGGGGGAGGAAAGTAATGTAAAATGCAATCAAATAAAATATTTGTATGATGTAAATATTTCTATGCAGTAAATTTTAGGACAATATTCCTAAAGCCAATTCTTGAAGTACAGCTGTCATTCTAAGTGTGAAAAATATCCTTGCATACACATTTATGAGTGCGTGTGTGTGTGTGTGTTTGTGTGTGTGTGTGTGTATTGGACATATGGTATCGCAGAGAGACCAGCTCATTTCTTTTTGGCAAGCCTTGTCAGCATGTAGTAACCTCAGCCAGTCTTTCTGTCTCTTTCTGTGGGCAGCCTCCTTCAGTTGCCACGACAACCAGTCCCTCCTTTTCAAAGAGGCACATAGAGCCTGAGACTGGAATGGTGAGCCTCCTTCCTTCTATTGGGCAGCATCAACATGAGGTCACAGTGGCAGCTTTAGCGCTTCTCTTTTCCTTATTCTCATTGGAGCATGTTGGCACAAGTCTCTTTGAAAGCCTTAAAGCAAGGAGGCAACATCAATTGTGGGCAGTGGATTTCTCACCCAAGTGGACATAGTCAGGAGTAACTGGACATCACCTTTTCTTCTGTTGGAACATTTCTTACACCGAAAAGGATAACTTTGGACGGAGAAGGGGGTGGAGGAGGAATTGAGAAGACAAACAGGCAAACCAGTTCTTTCTAGTTCTGAATATTGATTGATTGGTTAATTTGATTAATTTTCTATGCCACTCATTTTACTGATACAGATGTCACCTAGTCTGGTAATGAAACATCTGAAAGCAAACAACAGTTTAGAGAGCACCAAGGGACTAAACATTTCAACCCTGAGTTACATACAGATATTTATTATAAAAAGGCCTGCAAAACCTAGTACCCCTTAGTTCTATAGATATATATATTCCTATTGATGTAAGATGGGCTGAATCCTGAAGATTTACAGCTGATCCTATATTCTTTGGGAGGATGAACCTGTACAGATTCTAGAAACTGACTCGACCAAATTTGTCTGCTCTCAGTCTTTAAAGTGGCTCTGGATCGGCAAAGCAGCAGGATCTGAGAGTATGATTTTGTATATCCTAGGTGTAAATATTTTTTTAAAAAATGAATAATAATGACTTACATAATTACAATATTATTTCTTTGATGTTATAGAAAAAAGTGTAGAGAAAGAAAATTATCTCTCCTTCAACAATAACTGAAATGAAATACACTTTTTAATCTTTATTCCTAATTGTCATTACTTGTGGTATCACTTGTATTGATTCAAAAACACTCTTGCTTTTTAATTTTGGAATCACTACAAGTACAGATGATGTAGTTGCAATACATTGTATTGCAATACAATGCATTGAATAGAAGAGAGAAAGAGGTTCACCTACATGTGTTGGGGTCAGGGTGGACTGTATGTAACTTCTTGCACTGAAAACCACTGTATACTCTTAGAGCTTTTCACACTTATCCATACTGTTAAAAATTCTGCTGATGACATAAGAGATGCATTATGAGTAGATTCTTTCAAATAGTAATCTCTCTCTCTCTCTCTCTCTCTCTCTCTCTCAAAAGAAAACAAAGAAGAGTTGCTTTAAAAATTAGCAAAGCGGTGCTGTGTTTGTACTTTAGTTACACCTGAAACACTTTTCAGAATAATTTTTGCAGCACATCCACAGAACGTGGAGAAACAGACTAATTGGATAAAATAGATCTGAGCATGCACCCGAAGTTATTCTGAAGTATTTTTAGATGTGCTCTTACTGGGAAAAACAATACAAAACAAGTCAACATCCCGATTGCAGCCAAAATAAAGATATAGCTTTTTCTTTCTAAAGAATACAGATGACTTGCCGCTTGTCTGTGATGTGCTTGTGGTATTTGGCAGGATTTTCCTTCCATCGAGTAACTCCTGAAATTGTATGAACATCTTACCTGCCAGCCAGGGCTCAAAAACTGAGCAGGCCAAAGCACAGCAGCCTTATCTAGCTTTTAAAGACTTGCTAACCTTTAAATAAACAAAATATGTTTTCTTGTCCAAACAATGACCTTATTGTTTAGCCTGTACATGGCCAGCTCTCTTAGGAAATGGATGAATTGTGGGTCTGTCAAACTGCTATTTTGGTCCACACCTAACCTTACGAAGGAGTTCCTCTCAAGAATTTGTCTTTAAGCAAAACAGATTGCAAGTGACAACTTTCAAAATGGATTTGCTGTACCACCGTGGCAGATGGATGTGCTTCTCTCTGTAATTTTAAAATGATTGGCCATTATTTCTATTATATTACAGGGAGAGTCAGTCTGATCTAGTGGCGAAGGCCTTGTGCTAAAACCAGGAAACTGTGAGTTCTAGTCCTGCTTTAGGCATGAAAACTGGCTGGGTGACTTTGGGCCTGTCACTCTCTCTCAGCACACGACATCAGATTCAGGCAACAAGCCGGTTAGAAAGACGAAAGACATTCCTATTTTTATTATTATTGCTGTATTTCAATAATAATAATTTCTATGCTTTCCGCTATTTGTTTTTCCAAGGAATCCAGAACACAAGAACAACAATCCAGTAAGAGCAATGTGTGTCAAAGTAGAGTTATAAAAACAAACTAATAGCATGTCCTTCCAAGGTATATTGTAGCAATCTATTCACTAAGGCTGTATTACTATTACTATTAGTCTTCTCATCGTTCCTATCTCCCGTCTCCTCCCACTTATGACTGCAAGACTGTAACTTTGTTGCTTGTATCCTTATGATTTATATTGATATTGATTGTTTCCTGATTGCTTATTTGTACCCTATGACTATCATTAAGTGTTGTACCTTATGATTCTTGACGAATGTATCTTGTCTTTTTATATACCCTGGGAGGATATGCACCTAATACAAATTCCTTGTGTGTCCAATCACAGTTGGCCAATAAAGAATTAAATTAAATTAAATTAAATTCAATTCAATTCAAGTCAAGTCAAGTCAAGTCAAGTCAAGTCAAGTCTATTCTATTCTAGTCTAGTCTAGTCTAGTCTAGTCTAGTTTATTCTATCTAAATAATTAACAGTTCATTTCTATAATAATTGTAAGATTTCATAGAGGGTATTACTTCAAGACAATAGCAAAAGATAGTTATTTATCTACTGTTAATCTGTCTGAATGAGACTCAGACTGGTTTCCAAACAGATCTGATATTGTTTTTTTTAATTAATTTATTTATTTCTTAAAAATGCAAATAATACAAACATAGTACATATACATCTAAATACAAAAAGAAAAAAGAAAGGAAAAAGGAAAAGGAAAAAAAAACCTAATATTACAGTGTACCCCCACCCCCAGGAGACCCTTCCCCCCTTACATTTCTTCATCTTTAACAACTAAAAGATACACAATATATCCCATTTATGCCTTTATCCCCTCCGAAACAACATATTTTCTTGAGTAGGTTTATTCCCTTTGCCTTCCACCAACAATGATTTTATAAAATCTGATATTGTTCCTGTTGGTCAATTTTTCAAAGGGCTCAGAGCAAAACACAGTAGCCACATTTTTCTATGGCAATTGTTTTCCAACTTCAGGGATCATGAGCAACTGGAGAGGTTAAGTTTTAAAACTGTTTGTCTCTGATAAGAGACTCAGAATTTGGTTTATTACGAAGCTTGCAAATTGGTTTTCCATCTGCTTGCTTTTTTTTAAACAGAGACACAAGGACTCCATGAACCACCAACAGTATTGAATTCCTTACATTGTTTTTATTTCTATTAGAAAATGCTATTCTGAATAGCCTTTTCTTCTTGCATATGTATTTGTTTATTTTACAAAATGTTTAAACGTAGCCATAAAAAAAAAAAACTCTCATTGTGTCAAAAATATCAATAAAAGTTTTCACCTTGCTTTGTTTGTGAATTGGCATTTTGAATTCAGTTGAATAGAGAAAACACTCATATCTATGGGGCATAAAAACTGATATCTGTCAATCATATGACAGATTATTATCATATATTGATGATCTATTGACCCTGGCCACTAATGGCTAGGTTTGTCTTTCTCAAAATGAATCTTGTATTTCATGTAAATTTAAGACCAATTGGGACCAGAATTTCCATTACTAGGCAAGTCAGTTGCAAAGTGAGCCATGTCTGATTTTACAATCTTTTTTGCTGTTCATGTTATACAAATGAGTGCATTTGTCAAGTGAATATTTAAGTGAAGTCCTAGTGGACAATCATTTAAATATGAGCCAGCAGTATGCAGCAGCTGCCAAAAAAGCTAACTCAGTTCTAGGCTACATAAACAGAGGGATAGAATCAAGATCAGGTGAAGTGTTAATACAGTTTATAATGCCTTGGTAAGGCCACACTTGGAATACTGCATTCAGTTCTGGTCGCCACGATGTAAAAAAGATGTGGAGACTCTAGAGAGAGTACAGAGAAGAGCAACACAGATGATGAGGGGACTGAAGACTAAAACATATGAAGAACGGTTGCAGGAACTGGGCATGGCTAGTTTAATGAAAAGAAGGACTAGGGGAGACATGATAGCAGTGTTCCGATATCTCAGGGGTTGCCAAAAAGAAGATGGAGTCAAACTATTCTCCAAGGCACCTGAAGGTAGAACAAGAAGCAATGGATGGAAACTAATCAAGGAGAGAAGCAACTTAGAACTGAGGAGAAACTTCCTGACAGTGAGAACAATTAATCAGTGGAACAGAAATTGCCTCCAGAAGTTGTGAATGCCCCAACACTGGAAGTCTTTAAGAAGATGTTGGATAGCCATTTGTCTGAAACGGTATAAGGTTTCCTGCCTAGGCAGGGGGTTGGACTAGAAGACCTCCAAGGTCCCTTCCAACTCTACTATTGTATTTGAATCCAGTTTCCATCACTGACTTTGCTAGTTGGAAATTGGCTGAGAAGATTGCAAACAGCAATTCCATGACCCCAGGATGCTGCAGCCATCATAAATATTAAGCTCATTGCCAAGCACCCGAATTTTGATCTTGTGCCCATCATTAGTGCGAGGACCAGTTGGAAGAAACTTTTTTGAGTGTTGTTGTAACTTTGAATGGTCACTAAATGAAAGGTTGTAAGTTGAGACCTACATGTGGTATTACTGTATATCTTAGACTATGGAATATTTGTAGAAATGTATGCTTCAGTGAAATTCAAAATGAAATTGCATTTCTAGTTTTTTAAAATGTAATTTTTTTCTATTGGGAGGTAAGAGAAAATGTAAAGATGACCGATATACTGTTAACACTAATGAAAGCAAACTTAAATCAATAAAATATTTTGAACCTAAGAACATATTTACAATATTGTTTGCTATCTGCTGAGGATATGAAATCAAGCAGATTAAAACATTCTCCAAAAACAAGTCATGTAAAAACAGTATATGACTATTGTCATTTACTAACATTTAATATTGTCACTGTGTCATTTGATAAAGAGATCAACAATTAATTATTGAAATTTGGTGGTATATTTCTTAATTGTTCAATTCAAATCCTTCCTGGGGGAGGACAAATTTATTATCATTGTAATCTGTGGCTGGATAGCAAGCTTTAGAGAAAGCATGAGTCTTTAAAGAAAGGATGAATCCATCAGCTTTCTTTTCACCAAAATTCATGTTTTTTTTTTAAAAAAAACAGTTTCTATACATTATATGAAGAAAAATAAGAATGCTGTTCTTAGGGGGGGAATTAACAAAATGGAATTCTCTTATTTTCCTGCTCTTATCAAGACCATTGCCTGTTCTATAACTATGAGGACACATCGGAAAATAAAGGAAGTGATAAGTTTAATTTAGCATCACATATATAATGACTTATTTAAGAACTCAGTCCACACTATTTAAAGAGCCACATTTTGCCTGGATAGATGAACCTGTCAGTTGTGTTTTCTTCCCTCATTTGAAGTTTGTAAAAGGTTCAGGTTCTTTCTATCTTATATTTAAAATGGAGTTTACGGAATGAAAACAGAAACAAATTCAATTCTCACACATCCCTAGATTTCTTACAGTTGCTTCAATGTGTCTGTGTGTGTGTGTGTGTGTGTGTGTGTGTGTGTATGTCAGAGTTCCAAGTAATAGACCCATACCAAGCAAAACTCTGAGGCAGATGAATTCCTCAAATAATAGCTTTATTGAATATATCGTATTGGCCTGAATCTAGTGAAAATTGACTCTGAAGGTTCCCGCTGTTTTCACCTAATTAAAAGTAAAAGTTTTTCCCCCAACCCCAAACAATCAGTCATATGGTCCAATCAAGGCGCTTTCTGGTGGCCTGGTGACATCACTCCTCCTTCCTCTGGCTGGGCGTGAGAACTTCCTTGGTTCCCAAGAGAAAGCATTTTATTTTGACTACATAATCCCAGCTATTTCTAATCCCCCCCTCCCTATTCCTCAGCTCCAGTGTGGCAGCACTGAAACTCCAAGATGGCTTCAGCCAGGCCAGCTTCAGGGTTGACATTGTACTTGTGTGTGCGCACATACTGTATGTGTGTATTTTGGTATCTTCAGATATTCTGAAATTATAATTTCTAGAAAGCCCCATCAAATATGATTGTTCACTCTGCTGCCTATGGAATTCTGGGAATATTGTCCTACCACTTTTAAATAGTACAGGTTTAAAAACAAAACTATGCCAAGTTCAGAGGTACTGAACAGCAGGAAGGTTTCTAAAAAGCAGATTTGATCTGAAGTCTAGAGTAATGTTCAATCAAAAGAAAGCTACTGAAATTAAATTACTTGCAAAATATGGTAAACATGACAAGTACTCTTTCATCTATTCACTCTCTAAGTAATGGCCATGTTAAAATTAAAATTTAGTTATATGGAAAAAATGGAAAGGAAACATTTTAAATACATAAGGACTTAAAAAAAAAACTAAATTCAACAAAAAAGGATAAAGAGTGGGGAGAGATCTTCCTCTTTTTTTTAACCTGGGCAAATGTGGCCACGTTCTCTATAACACATCTTGCTTTCAGCCGGTAGTCCATCTTTCTAAAGAATGGAATCTTATTCATATACATTGCTTGACTCTGATATATTTGTCACATAAAATAAATCCTGAGTTTCCTGTATCTTCTTTTTGCATTTAGCTTCTACTTGAGATACTGGCAAGAGCTGTATTTCATTTTTTCAATTTCTCCTAAGCCACAGTAGATCCTCTCTTGGAGAGCCTCATCAAAAATTAGTCTTGCTCCAGAAAGCAGCTTGGTATTTCCTGTAGTGTGCCTAATTCTATAACTCTTGGTCAAGTAAGGTGCACTCGTTTTTTCCTTTCATGTCAATTCTGAAAAATGGGGCTAGATTCTTGGACAGTTTTGTAGCTATTCCAGAAGAGATGTATGGAATAGCACATTTTCTGTGTACTTGTTGGCATTTGATTTTTTTATTTGAGAGCTTGCCTACAAAGCACTCCCAAAACTGGAGGATACACAAATGGACTAAAAAAAAAACCCACAGAAGAAAAAGAAAAAAATATTTTCTTTTAAATTTGCTCAGAAACAGGGTCAGCTGCTTCAACCTCATCTTCTCTTATAGGCAAGCAGAGAGAGAGAGAGAGATGGATGTTTTAATTTTATTAACAGATGGCATCCTTAGGGGTTATGAGAGTACATAAAGCCAATAAATAGGAAATCTAAGAGTATTTATTTGTGTGAAGACATCATGGGTTGGACTACATCCTTCCAATGTTTCTGAGTAATAGAGGTGGTATCCATAATGCTAAAGTAATGATGAAATGGGTGGGTAACGCCCTTGAAAAGTATCCTTTTGGATCTCTAAATACTACCTAACTGCCAGGAGTCTCAACCAACATGTCCAGTGTCAGGAAATGTAGGAATTATACTTCAACCTATGGAAGACCATAGATTCTGAAATCATACTTTAGTGAAAGGTGAGCAATTCACAATTCATTTGCAGTCCTCAAAAGCACGGCCAGATTGCACCACTGAAATATAATGGCAGAATTCCTGATTTTAGGGAGTGTCATTCTTATACCGAAATGAGTGCTGTAAAACTGCATCAGGCAAATGCACCATTTCCATCCTTAAAAAACAATGGCAAAATTCCAGCATTACAATGGGAGTCTGGAACAAAAACAAGGCTGCCCGTGAACATACTTTGTGTCCAATTGATCTAACACAGTCCATTATAATTAGCATTTGTTCTTAGGGAATGATAGCAGAGAGAGACTTTTGTTCCATTTCCATTGGCAGTGCAAACCAGAGACATTTTGTGTATAAAACTTCACCATTAAAGACTCTTTTTCACAGATCTTCTGGTCCAGTGTACTCAGCTCCTATCTGTTGAGGCCTGACTCAGATGATGATGAGGTTTTGGAGGAACTTGGGCCAGTTCTGGAGTCTGGGGAAGGCTATGATGGATGCTCTATGTCAGATGCAGAGATAGAGCCAGGGCCATGCAACATTTCTCAGCCACCAGAGAGGCAGCTGCCTTTAGAGGCAGATATGAGTGAGGAGGAAGAGCAGGTGGGGCCTGTTCCAGATGCATGTATGCACAGAGCAGTTAGGTGAATAACAGAGGACAAGGTGAAGCAAACCACATTTGGATGCTGAATGGCCCCTCCCTGGCTGGGGAATAAATAGAAGGAAAGGGGAGTGGTTGTCGTAGGAGGCAACAGTTCGTATTTCTGAAGATTTTGCTTGCCAGAACTTAATTTGCAGCCTTTCGTCTGGGAGCTCATAGCCTTGCAATTATCACACGGAACTGATAAGGTGTGTTACTACAATTAACTCCTTGAGAGATTATTGTGTGGACTTTTCGGTGGGTGAATGCAATTAATTCACAAGAGGTAAATAAAGGGGAATTTTTAGTGATAAGGAGTCTGTTTCTTGCTTCTGCTAAGGCTGGATCAGAACACTATCTCTCAGGAAACACTGCAGAATAAATGCTTCTTTTCCAGTTCATTCTACATAAGAGGTTGGGACAGAGTTAACGATTTTAAATAAATGCAAAAATATAATGTCTCTCTTAATGAGAAAGAAGGAGAAACTTCATCGATGTCATAGCCAGCTTTCATAAGAATGTGCTAATCTTCTCCATGACAATAGACAGATAGGTAAATATTTTTTTTTTTAATTTTTCTCTTATGAAAAATGTATTAAGAAACTCTAGGTTAGCGTTTTACAATGTTCATACATGAAGATGTCTGGATTACAGTTTCTACCATCCCTTAAGCAAGCATGGCAACCTTGCTGGATTCATATATTTTTATATCTTAAGTCAAATATTAGTGGTCCTTCTATAACTCTCTCAGTGGATGCAAAAGTGTCTCTTTGTATATATTAACATTAATAACATATATAATATGTACATACTTCTGACCATATGTGTATGAATTGAAGATATTTAGACTTCCCCCCCCCTCAAACTGTTGATTTTCCAGTTTTCTGCATTGGACATTATACCTCCATAGATAGTAAAATGTTATATAGCATTTCTCTAATTCAGAGTGAGGTTACGGAACTTTGTGGTATAACTTACAAGTTTTTGTTTTTAAAGCGACCCAACAGTGGTTTGGGCAACAAAGAGTTACAGGAATCCCTTTCTGACTAGTAATCAGAGGAGAAGATAATGGCCTTTAGTTGCTTTGGCTTTGCAAAGACGGATGTGGGTACCCTCCAAGCAAACAAGGCAGCAGCTGGATGACGCTTCTTGACACTGGAATGTAGATGTTGGCAGTGGCCACTAAGCCTTTGGTTTGATTTCTGGCTGGCCTCTGGTAACATCCTTGATTAGCCTCTGATGCCGGCTTGTGCTGAATTGCAAGTAGCCCAGAAGAGCAGCTGGAGGTCAACCCACTGCTAGAGATGGATGGGCTTGAGATTCACACAAAATCTAGGCCACATGGTATGATGATTCTGTGGTCATAGACGGAGGGCCGTAAAATTGCAAACTTCATGCATCTCCCTTCCCTGGTTATCCTTAAAGGTTATGTTGTTTTGCAAGGTGTCTTTTAAGGAAACAAATCTCAGTATGAGCATTTCTCTGCTGTCTCACTGAAAGCCTAATCAACTGCAACCCTGGTTGCAGTTTGGGAGAGAGCTAATGATGAGCTTTTTTAGCCATGCACTGTTTTGCTAATACAGCCTGGAGAAGGGGACATTTTAAAGTGAATTTAAAAAAAAATCTTCATGGAATTGTTCTCCCCCTATCCATCGACACCTGGAAACACAGACACACTCAGTAATTTAGAAACTGAGTGTCCTAGGCAAAATTAAATGAACCAATTAAGGGGACAGTTATATGCCCCTCAAGAGTGGTAATACATGTCACCAGATGTAGCCATCACATTTGACTTTATTAACACATTAGATCAGCAATCATTTCAGGCAAGACTTGGAATGGAGAAAAAATGTTTGTGTGGTGGGGAAGGAACATAACAGCACAATCGTTTTTGGCACGGGTTTGCTTCCAGTTTATTTTTTGGAAAATTGTGTTTTCAGTTCAAAACAAGGAGATTTATTCATTTTACCATACAGGCTTCATGGATATACCACTTGTTCAATGTCTTTAGAAATATGCCTCATTTTGTTTAAACCATCTCTGGGAATGCAGCACAATGGTGTTGGCATCTGGTCACCCTAGCCTAAAACTTTCCTCCCAACACCGATGCCTTTCCTGGAACAGTCCTCATGACCATCTAGCTGAGTGTGGGTGGTCCATGGATCAGCGTCTCCTGTGTAGCCCAACGGGAATATTGCTTCTCTCTGGCAACTCCACAGCTACAGAAGGTGATTGGCACCAGAGCAGAACTTAATGGGCCACCTCCCATTAAATGTATACCCATCTCCTCTGCCAGTTTGGTTACTCATATCCTTCACATTTCCCCAGCAGCAGGCTGAAGCTCATCTTCTATTAGGGCAGGACATTGGAACACAGAAATATGGTTTTTTTGACTAACAAGCATAACAAAATTATAAAATGCAAAGTTAAAAATTATTTTCCAAAAGCGGGGAAATGAGACGAGTGTATTAAGGCTTAATTTTTTTTTTAACAAAGTGCAAGATTGCATTTAAAAAATCTAGGTCAGGGATGGATAATTTGTGGTTCACAGGCCAAATGTAGCTCATCAACATTCTCTTTGAAGTTCTGAGAATGTCCCCAGATCATACAACCATAACTTGGCATTAAAAATATGCCAGGTTTTTGTCTGAGTAATTGACTTCTTGTTTAACTGAAATAAGAGTAAATAATAAAGGGACATGGGTGCATTTAGCTTCTTTAATCCCCTAAAAGTACAAACAACAACAAAACAATACCCACCCAAATCTAACCATTTTACCAATCCTATTGCAGGCTGCAGAAGGGAGGGAGGGAGGGAGGGAGGGAAGTAAGTAAGTAAGTGCAGAGCTGGGTTGTAAAATGGTTGCCTGCCTCATTGTATATAACTAAAATTGTCATCTTCTGGTACCACAACAGTTCTTTGGTTCTCTGCAGGAAAGATGACAATTTTTGTAAAAGAACTGATAGTCAAAATCCTTGTCCTTGCTTTAAAATTCATGGATAGCTTTGGATTTCCAGTCCCCCTGGTTGTATTTGGATGCAGGGCGGTTTTTATTGCAGAGTTCCTTCCTCGTCAGACAATTCTATGAATGCTACTCAGGTCCTATGGTGGTGGTGGTGGTGGGGGGAAGTCTAGGTGTTTTGGAAACAGCCTGTGGATAATATGGAACAGAACCATCAGTTGTGGGAACGTCTCTCTCTGAGATTATCTGGCCATGTTAATCAGAACAGATTGTGTAGGCCTGCCCCAGGTGCCTAGCCTGAAATGTTGCCCTCTAGCAGGATCTCAGAAGTGTGCCTTTTCTGTGGCTGCCCCTACTTCTGGAACACCTTCCCCTCGGTGATCCGGCAGGCCCCCACCCTTTTAGTCTTTTAGAAGGCCAACAAGATCTGGCTTTTCATCCAGGCACTGGGGCAGAGTAAGGATGTCTGGAGTTGGTTGAGGGACATTCCAAATGGATGATGGAAACACTGAATTTTGTTTTTGTTGGTTTTATGATTTTATGCTTTATGCTTTTTATAATTCTGGATTTTATTGTTGTTGTGAATCTTCCAAAGTTGTTCTTCAGGATGAGCAGCCACACAAATCTTTTAAACAAACAAATAAACAAACAAACTACAAAAGGGTAATAAAAAGAAGGCCTTTTGCCTTTCTCAAGAGTGAAGAGTCTTTTTTGGCTCTGGGATATGACAAACTCAGAATCGAGATTCACCTGTCAGGGGTAAAAGCTGACTTTAAAGAATGAATTTCAAATGGAGCACAGAAGATGGAAAAGAAGTCCTTCCTGTGCCCAGCTGCTAAATGAGCTTCACTCACAGAAGCCATCACACCCCAACAATAGAAAAATGGCTGGTTTGGCATTTTCTGTCCTCTGATACTTCCCACATCAAGCCAGAATCAGAATTTTGCATGAAGAAGGTAACCCCAGGAAGTCAGAAACCTTTAAGGAGGTCAATGAGTAAAAAAATAAAAATAAAGCAACTGTATCCCAATGGACATTTTCCTCTTCTTTCCACCTTATCTTCCTAATGACTGATTTTTGAGCTTTTTGTTCTCAGAGTTTCTAGAAAAAATATTTGGGGACTATAATTTGTTTTCTCTTGCAGAACATTTTGTTTTAAAGTTATTTTGAACATGGCCTTTTTATAGCTTTCAAGCTACTCTTGGCCTTTTCTCCTGGAATTAGCCTTTGGGGCTGAATACTTAACCTCTGTGCAAACTGCAAAAAGATGAGTTTTTGCCTTCTTTTGTAAGGTCATCTCTTTTTCATTTCAAACCTTTTTCGTCAGCAAGCCCATTGCATTTTTTTCCTTGTCATCTTTGAATGGGTCCCTTCAAACTTTCATCCAGAAGAATATCTTCCTCAGCCCCCTTCTTGACTACAGTAGCTGGAAAAAGGTAATATTTAGGCCAACTCTGAAGCTGGAAGTTGCAAGGCACTACATTGAATTAGACTGGTGGAAGTTTAGGTTAAGCAAGTGTAAAACAATAACTAGAAATCCAATAGTTATAAAATGCAAAACAGATAGCATGTTTGCCTGACAGTTAAAAATTAAACTGTGCATAACACTTACTATAAGACTCATTTCTCTATCTTTCTCAATTGTTAATAAGATCAGTTTGCTAATAACTTCAGATTATTAATACACCCACAGTTTTTTTTATTCATAGCTTCTTCATTTCTACCACTTTCCCAGTTCTATCTCAATAATTTCTCATTTTCTCCAAAGAAAAGAACACAAATTCCCTAAAAAAGAAATAAAAATGAAAAGTTAATCTTTAAGTGAAGTACTGGGATTTGTTGGCATATGGAAACAATAGGTTAGGGAGATTTTGTTTTCCTGTTATCAATCAGATTCATTTTTTAAATAGTAATAAAAGGAATAGTTCTTATGTCTCCATGGGAGGCCAAAAAGACACATGAATTTTAGTTATAAAGCAAATGTAAAACAATATATCTAAAATTTGGTTTCCTTTGGCTTTCTAGGCATGGAAATATGGCTCCATTTTTCATTTACATTCAAAGCTTCTGCAGGGACATTAAGGAGGCAAATGACTATATTACTCAAATGTCATAATTTACATATTTGCACCAGGCATTGTGACACAACTATGTAACTGTTGTTTGAATGATGATGCAGATATTATGCATAAGTTAGATTTTTAAGTCTTCATGAGCCAATGGGCATCATTTAAGCATGAAAAAAACTGTGGTAGGTGATTGGAATGCAGTATTGCAGGCTAACTGCACTAAAGAGTGCAGAGAAGAGCAACAAAGATGATTTGGGGACTGGAGACTAAAACATATGAAGAACGGTTGCAGGAACTGTGTATGTCTAGTTTAAGAGAAAGAAGGACTAGGGGAGACATGATAGCAGTGTTCCAATATCTCAGGGGTTGCCACAAAGAAGAGGGAGTCAAACTATTCTCCAAGGCACCTGAGGGTAGAACAAGAAGCAATGGGTGGAAACTAATCAAGGAGAGAAGCAACTTAGAACTGAGGAGAAATTTCCTGACAGTGAGAACAATTAATCAGTGGAACAGCTTGCCTCCAGAAGTTGTGAATGCCCCAACACTGGAAGTCTTTAAGAAGATGTTGGATAGCTATTTGTCTGAAAAAAAAATGGTATAGGGTTTTCTGCCTAGGCAGGGGGTTGGACTAGAAGACCTCCAAGGTCCCTTCCAACTCTACTATTGTATTGTATTGTATTGTAACTCGATCCAGAGCCAGAAGTTGGATCCTGACGGAGGTCAATGTTGACTCAGCCTCTCATCTTTCCAAGGTCGGTAAAACAAGGACCCAGATTGTTGGGGGCAATAAGCTGACTCTATGAACTGCTTAGAGAGGGATGTGAAGCACCATGAAGGGACATTAACTCTAAGTGCTAAATGCTATTGCTATTATCAGTAAGTGCTTCTTTGCGGTCTTGTGTGCGCCTACTAGCCATACTGTCTGTCTAATTTTTCTTGCTTCCAGTTTCTCCAACCATCAGAATCATCTCCCATGATTCTTGCTTTAACATTAACATATTAACTTCTGCTATCAGTGCTTTGTTACCAGTGAGCAGTTTGGTTTCATTTCATCTAGAACATAATTATTTCAACTTCTTGAGATCCAAAATATTATCAACCATTTTCTGCAGCAATGAGATTAAAACACATTCTTTTTTAAACCAGCTTTTCTGACTACCTTTCACACTCAAATATTACAACTTACAGTCTTGACATTATGTACCTTAGTTGTAGGCATGATTCTCAGTGCTTTAGCATTTTGGGTACAGTTGGATACGGAACCATTCCTGTTCATTTCTGAGCCTAGGATTATTATTTTTTTGAAAAAATGAGATAAGTATCCATTAGAGAACAAGTATCCGTAAACATTCTAGCATAAAAAGTAGGGTTGTTATCAGTTATGTATTCATTTACACATATTTATTGTCCACTGCATCCTTTTAGATCCACTGCATCCTTTTAGATCTGTTCCAGGTGGTTTGATCAACCTCTACAACTTTTACAGTTTGGACAGATACAGAAAAAGACAAGCAGGAAAACTCCATTATAAAGTCCTTTTGAGCAATGTTGAATATAGCTCATTTAATTCCAAAATTTACTGGAAAGCAACCTTTCCTTGTTCTAAGTCCGTCTGAAGTCCTGCCAAATGATACCTATCATTTACTTGTTTTTAAACTTGGAATAAACTAAATGTGCCAAAACATAGAGCTTAATTGAAAAAAAAAATTCTTGAGGCATGAATTTGTATTATAATTAATAGTAACTTAAATGTCTTTAGCACAAAGGTAATATACATAGTTTTATCTTCTGGGCGATCTAAAGTCATCCAATATTTTTTTTGGCTCAGGATTGATATTAACCTGGATTTCTCTGGTCCTAGTCTAATACTTTAATCCCTATCCTCCATTATCTCACTCATGCAATAATTGTGGTATCCCTATATTCCAGATAAAATTGGGAATGTACTTTCCTAAAACTTTGTGCGGAGGTGTGAAGCAACTTCAGGTTCTCCTCATAAGATGGTCATGGCCGTAAGTGATAAACATCATTTAATTGAATGCAATATACAATATAATACAACTTCATATAATATTAAGTTATACTGTGCCACATTTACTACATGGATGTGTTTGACTTGGAAGAAGTCAGTATCACTAAAATAAATAAATATATTATTTTCAAAACTATAGAAACAAAGTTAGGAAAGCAACGAAAAAACATCTGGAAGCCTAAGAAAACTTGCCAGTGTTTTATGTGCAACATCCACCACCCCCTCATCTCCCTGAGACTGATTTACTATCTTCACACACAACTGCAAGTAATCCTTACCTTATGACCATTCATTTAGCAGCCATTCAAAGCTACAATATTCCTGAAAATAGTTATTTGTTACGAGTCCTCATACTTATGACTGTTCCAGGGTCCCTCTGGAGGCTTGGCAACTGGTATGTATTTATCATGGTTGTAGCATCCCAGGATCACGTAATCACCATTTGCAATCTTCCCAGCTGGCTTCCAACAAGCAAAGTCAATGGGGGAAGATGGGCTCACTTAACAATTGCATGGTTTACTTAAGGACTGCAGTGATTCCCTTAATGATTGCAGCAAAAAATGATCACAAAACTACTAGCTGATTTAGCAATGGACATTCTGGCCCCATTTGTGGTTGTAAGTCAAGGACTAATTGCAATTTCCAACTGAAGGCTACATTTGCCTAGTGAAAGACATGCCAGGGTCCTACTCCTAATAACAGTAGATGCAGCCAGGGAAAAAGTTAAATCTTGTTTGATGAAATTTACATTCACGTATGATCAGTATACTTACTGTTACTGTCACAATAATACACACAATCTGGTAAAATGTTTTGAAATCACACCCAGGCTACCAAAGATCACAAGCTTTCCTGATTTTAAATGGGACTTTAATGCTTTTAGCTTTTGCCATGTCTGAAATGCATCCCCCTCCTCTTTTTAAGAGCCTCTAATGCCTTGGAGTCCTTAAGTTAACATTGTACATTGTCAAACTTTCTACTCTCACAGCCAATCATGTGATTTAACAAACATTTAATCTGCCTTCTGTCAGGCTGGAGCTAGGGATTAGCGGCAAAGTATATTCAGATGCAATTTTGAAACAAAAGATCCATACATGCATGTATAGAAACTTTCTCTGCGATTACTACTATCTCATTCAAGTATTGAGAAACAACAATATGTGGGAAAGTGATATTTGACACCGAAATGCTTCTATCAGCTTCCACTCTTGGGACCAGTTCAGAGGATGCAAGATTTATTTCAGGTCACATGGTGGTATGAGTTCCCCCCCACCGTCCCATTCCCTCCCCCCCCCCCTTAGAGATGATAATCGCTTTCATTTTGCCACACCATAGTCCTCACGTATCATTTCTCAAAAGCGAAGTAGTTCAAAGTTACAAAAATGTAGCACACCTGAGGGAAAATGGTGCTGAATTTCTAACGAGAACCATCAAGTGGGCTCAAGACTTGCATACGTCCCTGGTCTACCCTCACCCCACCCCCCTCCACCAGCCAGCCATGGGCATCCCAAATGAAGCCAGAAAATAATTTTTTTTTAAAAAAAAATGTCTCACAAGGCACTTTCTTTTCCGGAAGTTTCTTCCCTTTCTTTTGCTTAAACTGAAGAGGCGGGATTTGTCATTTTTGCACAACAGAAACCTCTGCTGGCTCAGGGGTCTTTGGGTTTGGCTCAAGCAGTTTACCCATTTGATAGGCCTTGCTCAAGGACACCAAATGCCATTCAACGTCTCTTCTAATTGTTGGATGATCTGTATTCTATCCATTTACGTATGAATAAGGACATGGTGGCCCAGTAGCTAAGGCCTGAGCTTGTCAATCAGCAGTTCGGCGGTTCAAATCCCTAGCACTGCATAAGGGAGTGAGCTCCCGTTATTTGTCCCAGCTTCTGCTAACCTAGCAGTTCGAAAGCATGTAAACATGCAAGTAGAAAAATAGGAACCACATTTGGTGGGAATGTAACAGTGTTCCATGCGCCTTTGGCATTTAGTCATGCTGGCCACATGACCAGGGAGACATCTTCAGACAGCGCTGGCTCTTCGGCTTTGAAATGGAAATGAGTACTGCCCTCTAGAGTCAAGAACGACTAGCACATATGTGCGAGGGGAACCTTTACCTTAAGGAGCGAAAGGAAGAAGTGGAATTTTAGAGACTCAGGGCCACACTGCCCAGAAGAGTGTCATATTTTTATTTATATGGATTTCAGTGGATGCCCATCTTAACAGTGTGACTCTGGGCATCTAACAGGAATTCAAATGCAACAAGAATACAGTACATATGAAGCAGATGCACACAAAAAATATTCCCAGCCAACTAACTCAAAGTGGCTCTTGAACACTTCATTCACCTTGCATAATCTTGTAAATATTTAGGCTGAATCATTGCATTGTGAGCATTTCCTTAAATACAAAGCGTTTTGGATTTATTGACATAATTTTCAATCTCCATATTCAGTCCATGGGGGGGGGGGGAGCATCACTGTACCATCTCTATGTGGATAATGTGGATTACATCTATGTCTATAACCTACGGGGATAATGCCAGAATATAAAAAGTGGCATGGTTTTCAAAGGTCAGACAAATTTCTTACGGCACTAGGCAACATGCAGGTAGTCCTTGACTTACAACAGTTCATTTAGTGACCAAAGTTACAACATCACTGGAAAAAAAAGAGACCTATGATTGTTTTTCACACTTACAATCGTTGCCGCATCCCCGTGGGACATGGTAAAAATACAGATGCTTAGCAACTGACTCATATTTATGTAGGATTGCAGTGTCTAGGAGTCACGTGGTTGCCTTTTGCGACCTTCTGAGAAGCAAAGTGAATGGGGAAACCAGTTTCACTTAACAACCAGAAGTGATTGTTAAGGTTGTTAAAATTGGCTTACCGGAAGTTCTGGAAGACCAGAAATGGGCCCGTTTCCAGCCTGTTTCCAGCCTCCAGAGGCTTCTGGAGCCTGGGGAAGCTGTTTTTGCCCTCCCAGAGGCTCAAGGAAAGCCTTCAGAGCCCGGGGAGGGCAAAATCACATACACACCTGCTGTGTTGCAGGACGCTCACTAGGCCATACCCACCATGAACCCCCCCCAACAACTAGGCAGAGAACCCCTTGCTAACATTTTTGAAGCCCACCCGTGAGTCACCTTTTTCAGTGCTGTTGTAATTTCAAACAGTCACCAAGTGAATTGTTGTAAGTCGAGGACTACCTGTCATCTATAGGACTCTTAACTAAAGTTTATAAAATGGCACTATTTCATAAGGAAGGTATTTGCATCACAAATACGTATAGAAATGAATCAAGATGAAGAAGGATCTCTTAGAATAGAACTCGTTTTTAAAAACAAAAACTTGTCAGTTAAAATTCTAAACTAGAATAGTGTGAGACACTGGATATGCAAGCTTAAGATTGCTGGCTTAAGTATGCCCATGAGGCTTGCTGTCTGGTTAGCAGGATCAACAGAAGAAACAATAAAGCATTTTTTATTAGCCTTGAAGTCGGGCCATTAGGAATTTTTCTTTCCAGGGAAGGGCCCACCCTACATATATTTCATAAATTGACTTCCTCCTGCCCAATCTATTTATACAAAAGAAAGCAAGCAAGAAAATAACTGGGAATATGATGGATTCATCCTTCAACAATGCTGTATAAGCTTCCATCATATTTCAATGCTAAGACATTTTTAAACATAATGGTAAACATTAGGCTTTTTTTTTTAAAGGATTGTTTTCTGAAAGTGGCGTGAAACTTTCCATTACAGTACAGACTTAGGAATCAGAATTATTATTATTAGTTTTCACTTGAGAATTTGTGTTTGGGTCTTGATTCAACCCATCAGATTCATGCATATATAAAGTTACTGTAAAGTAAAGGTAAAGGTTCCCCTTGCAGGTATGTCTAGTTGTTCCCAACTCTAGGAGCGGTGCTCATCTCTGTTTCAAAGCTGAAGAGCCAGCGCTGTCCGAAGATATCTCTGTGGTCATGTGGCTGGCATGACTAAATGCTGAAGGTGCACAGAACGCTGTTCCTATTTTTCTACTTGCATTTTTACATGCTTTCCAACTGCTAGGTTGGTAGAAGCTGGGACAAATAATGGGAGCTCACTTCGTTATATGGCACTAGGGATTAGAACCACTGAATTGCTGACCTTTCTGATCGACAACTTCAGCCTCTTAGACCCTGAGCCACCACGTCCCTCTTAAACCAATCCATTGAAAACTCATAATCATCTACAATCATAGCTAAGAAACTGTTTCATTCAAAAGAGATTCTATGAAGTCCAATAAAAAGTTCAACTAGAACCCAAATGAGCTCCAAGAATATTGCAGAAATAGGTTCTGGTCATCCAGGAAAATTTTTAGGTTGAACACAACAAAGCTTGGTATGGGGTCAAACAATGTTGCATCACTGATTGCTTGAAACTGAGGATTTTAAAGCTGGTTATCATTGAATACAGCTACTGGTCATCATCACCATCTGGCAAAATGAGGGTGTTACTTCTACTCCTCTTTTATTTAACAAGGAACTCTTTTTCTCAGGACAGTATTTCTCCACTTTTTATGATTTGTCCTTGGAGCTGGATAATTCCTCAATCTTGTGCTCTGAGTCTTTGGGCCACTGAGTCATGCAGGCATCCTGAACCTAGAATGGAATACCATGTGTCATTACCACTTTATAATGACTTGGTAAGGCCACACTTGAAATACTGCATTCAGTTTTGGTTGCCACGATGTAAAAAAGATGTTGAGACTCTAGAAAGAGTGCAGAGAAGAGCAACAAAGATGATTAGGGGACTGGAGGCTAAAACATATGAAGAACGGTTGCAGGAACTGGGTATGTCTAGTTTAATAAAAAGGACTTGGGGAGACATGATAGCAGTCTTCCAATATCTCAGAGGTTGCCACAAAGAAGAGGGAGTCAAACTATTCTCCAAGGTACCTGAGAGTAGACCAAGAAACAATGGGTGGAAACTAATCAAGGAGAGAAGCAACATAGAACTTAGAAGAAATTTCCTGACAGTTAGAACAATTAATCAGTAGAACAACTTGCTTCCAGAAGTTGTGAATGCTCCAACACTGGAAGTTTTTAAGATGTTGGATAACCATTTGTCTGAAATGGTATAGGGTTTCCTGTCTAGGTTGAGGGTTGGACTAGAAGACCTCCAAGGTCCTTTCCAACTCTGTTATAAATTAAATTAATTTTTATATGTTGGGTGTTTTAGACAGTCCCCAAGACCTTGGCTCCAGTCCACTATGTCTTGAAATTATCTGCTGCCCTGGAAAATATATATTTGGATGATTGATTGGAAATTAACAAGGAAAATAAGAGAAGTTGAAATCAGAACTTTTGCAAAAAATTAGAATTCCATTTCCAATTTTGGAAAAAGAAATCAAGGGATTCTATTGTCCTGGGATAATATTCTAAAGACCATTAAATTAAAGCCTTAGCTTTTTCTACTATAAGGAATGTTGATACATTACATTATAGGGAACCAAATTCCTTTTCATAGTCTGAAATGGCAGAAAGGAGAAACAGATCTAGCTGCTCACTATGATTTTAATTTCGTAAAGAAAAATCAAAACAAGGGAGAAATATCATATTCATTAATAAACAATCTTGATTTATTTATCATAAATGGATTTGTTATTCTCTTGTCCAAGTTTATTAACATCTTTATTCTTATTCTCTATACTTCATTCTTTTTTAATAAAAAAACCCAAGCCATTCATTTTACCTAGAAAATAAAAATATGGAAAGGTCTTGTAAGTATTTGGGCTGGTTATATATTGATTTGCTCCTAGAAACGTTTAACATTTATTTCAATAGAAAGTTTTTTAAGTGTTCAGAATTAAGGACTCATCAGTATGCTTCTGATGTTAATATTAATTTCATCCACTTTTGACCATTTCACTCATATACTTTTAATAACTTTCCCTTTCTATATATTCTATAATCCTAATTGAGGAAGGACCATTAAGCATTGTCATAGAGGTAATGTGATGGAGAGCTATGTCTAAACTAGGAATTTATGATTGCAGGGTTCTCCCTACCTTGGAAGAACTTGGTGTGGCCAACTCACCACAGTCAACTTGTCACGGCCAACTTGCTTTAGTCAACTCAGTGTATCCAACTCTACACAGGAGAACTCACTGCAGGACAATACAGCAAATCAATTTAAGCATTTAAAATAATTTTTAAAATATTTTAATTTTTATCATTCACGTTTCATTTTGTCGTCTCTTTTGCATCCCACCATTTCTTTGATATTAGTGTAAGTCTTGTCCTGAAATGAGTTGTCTGGTGGCGAGTTGGCCGTAGCAAGTTCTCCCACAGTGAGTTGGCCACATCGAGTTGCCCTAGACCAGGGGTGTCCAAACTTGGCAACTTTAAGACTTGTGGACTTCAGCTCCCAGAATTCCCCAGCCAGCTTGCTGGCTGGGGAATTCTGGGAGCTGAAGTCCACAAGTCTTAAAGTTGCCAAGTTTGGACACCCCTGGTCTAGACCTTCATATCCCATGCCAGCTGGATTAGGGCTAGTGTAAGGTTTTTTGGAGGGGGAGGGGGGGAAATTAAATCATTTTGTTGACTAAAATGTTTTGTTATTGGAGAGCACAGGTCCTAGAGTAGATGAAAGCTGCTCCAATTTCCTAATTTTGGCAAAATCATCATCAAAGTATGCTACATGGTTGCTTTCTAATAAAATGTTGAGATTTCATAGTGAACAATACAAGTTTGGTAACATTCCCTCCTTCTTCCTCTCTCTCTCTTTCTCTCTCTCCCTGCAACCAAGTGCCTTTATATTAATGTCAGCCTCAGTTCAATCAAATTTCCCCCCCATTCCTTGACAATCTAGAGGAAACATATTAGTGAGTCCACCCTTGGCAGCATTATTTACTCAAGCCCGGCCTTGACAACAAGCAATCTCGATAAAGTGCCTGAGTTCCTATAGAGCAAATGAAACAATAAACACAGAAATATGAGGAAGAAATTATGCCCATTAAATACGGGGGGGGGCGCGAGGGGGGAACGGGCTGATGAATGATATGCTGGCTGCTTATTCAACTTGGAAATTTTACACATGATTGAAGCTTTATTTAGTCTAATGAAATGTGCTTCCTGAATATTGCATCTGAGTGACTGCATGACCCAGGGGACAAAGGAAAGTATTATGCGATTAGACTGAGATCATTCGCATTTAAAGTCATTGTGATATGATTTTTTTAAAAAAGGTTTTTTAATTAGCAGCCAGGGCTTTCATGTACATTGCTACTTTTATTGCCAGAATTCCCATTCTTGCCCTGCCCTGTGCTCTCTTAAGAAAAAGAAAAGGCAGCAAATATGGTTTTTAAAATAATTAATAAATTTGCTAAGAACACTGATGACCGGGATGATGCTAATAATAGCAGCAATATCCCCACTGTCCGATGAGAATTACAGATGCAGACATCGTGGTTTTTTATCTGCCAGTGGCACAATTCCTATCTTGAACTCACTCAGCTTTTGCTGAGAAACTCATGGAGAATCATGCAAGAGAATCGAAGGTTCCCAGCTGTGAAAATTTGGAAAGGAGGCATTTCCATTCAATTATGCTCTCCCAGAAATTGCTCTGATTACTCTCCAAGTGAATGTGAACACAAGCCTTCAATTCTAGGTGGTTGCAGAACATTAAGAAGGCAACATTCAAAGGAGCAGCTGAATCCCTTGGAATGTATGTATATGTATAGTGGAAACACAGTTTTGCATTGTGGTAAATGAAATTTCATTATCCGGAGCAAAAATATAACTTCTCTTGCTGGACAGGGATGAGGGTAATTAGAGCATTTTGATGTTCTGTATAAAATTGGCAATAAGAAAAAACATGCCTGACAGTTTTGATTTTTCTTGGGTCAAAGGGACATAGCTCATAATGGATATGGCATCTGTTTTGTTTCTCCAGCCAGGCATGTTGAAGGAAGAGCATTACATCGGACTAAGGTGAAGGGCCTTCTCTGATTCAGGATCTTAAGCTATATGAATTACACAGAGCCATAATATATCTCAGGCTGTCTGCCACAGGAAACTGAGTGGTATTACCAGCTTCTGTTTGATGGTCTATGTCAGGGGTGTCAAAGTCAAGGCCCAGGGGCCAGATCCAGCCTGTGGGGTACTTAGATCTGGTCCATGGGGCCCGCCCTGTAAACAGCAAAAGAGCAGCCTGCGGTGCTTCTGCTAGTGAAAACTGGCTCCCGAGTTTTGTTTTCAGCTGCCACCATCTCCTGCAACCCTCTGCCAGGGAAAACGGAGCTTGAGAGGCCAAACACAGCCCTCCCGATATCCGTTTTCACTGGCAGAGGGTTGCAGGAGGCCGTGGTAGCTGACAATGGAGCTCGGGAGTCTGTTTTCACTAGCAGAGCTTTCAGGCTGCCACAGCACCCCCAACATGAGTGATGTCAAGCTGGCCACACCCACCCTAGCCATATCCACCTCAGCCCCCTGAGGTCAAACACAACCCTGGTGCAGCCCTCAATGAAATTGAGTTTGGCACCCCTGGTCTAGATTAAGCAAATATTGGTTGAGTGTGGCCCTGCTTACTCATAACCCAGAGATAATGTGTAAGTGGGGAAAAATCCTAGGAGATACATCTTATTGTAAGATGCCCCACTGCCCCACTGTGAAATGTGGGGAGTAAAGGGGAGTGTCAATTTCAACCAATAGCCATAGAGGTTGGATGGTGAAAGTGAAGACTAGAATATGGCAGGTTGAATAACACTATTGATGGAAACTAATAAAATATACCCCCAAAATTCAGTGGTGCAGATTCCAGGTAAGTTGTCCAAGACTGGAACCTAAGAAGGCAATGGTACACACTTTTCTGGAATTAGGCCCAGTTAAAAGTAAACAGGATTGCTCTGCATGCTTCTTAGATTATGGCGACATTTTTCACACAAATTATTCCACTTTCAAATCCTGAAAGTGTCTAATTTTTTTTAACTGCTAACCTGACAATCCCATGGAAGAAAGATAGGGAGACTGAACAAGGATAGAGAGCAAAGGCATGACACCTTAAGAAATGAAAAACTACTATCATGTATCATTGCCTTGTACTGACCACTATTTTTAAAAATCAAAATGGGTAGGAACTTTTTACCTCTGTTCTAAGTGCAATGGAGATTTTCCACTGTGTTTCAGTGAATGTGCAAAAAGTTTTGTCGCAGTCAGGCCTAAGGTTACATGGCTGGTCTTTGACCAAAGCTTATGAGATACCTTCTTCTGAAAAGTTATCACACTGCTGTATTTTGAACATATGACCAACTCAGTACTGAAACTAGCTATTGCAAATGTAGCCATGGAGTTATCATTCTGCTGGAAAACTTTAAGTTTTCACACAAAAAAGAAGCCTCTACTATCATCACTGGCAGATGTATCTGCGTTGCAATTGGCAAGAATGGCAGGGCCAACATCGATCATCCATCCATCCATCCATCCATCCATCCATCCATCCATCCATCCATCCACATGAAATTGCTAAGCCATGAGGCATCTAATGATATAGGACAATCTGAGCCAAGGACTTTCATTATTTAGAACAGTTTAACAGTTCTTTTTTTAAAAAAAAACTTGTTTCACAGCTGAAATTTACTTCTCATCTTATTGCAAGAACCGTGGTGGCTCAATGCAGCATTTCAAGCTAATTCTGCTGACTGCCAGCAGTTCGATTCTCATCAGCTAAAGGTTGACTCAGCCTTCCATCCTTCCAAGGTAATGACATGAGGAACCAGATTGTTGGGAACAATATGCTGACTCTGAGGAACAGATCTTATTAAGACCTGCTTAGAGAGGGCTATTTCACACTTTGAAGAGTCTACAGTAAGTGCTACTGCTATTGCTATCTAGGATAATATTTCATTTTCAAGCACAGCTTATGTTTTCCAGGCAAGGGTCTTCCTAACACAAAACTATATCTTACATTATTTTAAAAAAAACACCAGTCCTGTGCTATAATCAGAGGTCTTCTTTACCCAGTATAATATTTTATTTTCAAAACTCTTATCCTTCTATAAAACATCAACAGAAATTAACATTACAGATGACAAAATCTCAAAGGGAAATTTTTTTATTAAAAAATGCTGGGAAAAGAAATATGTACAGTGGTACCTTGCTATTCAACTGCTTTGGAAACTCATCGAATTTGGCCCTCAATGCATATTGATGTGAACATTTTGTCCCGATACTCATTGTTTGTTTGGTACTCAATGCAAAAACTAAAACTTGTCAGTGTTGGCTGCCTTGTGACTCACTACGTTATTCCTTATGGGGAAAAAAAAATTGTTTGGTACTCATCATTTTTGGTACTCATTGCACCTCCCAGAGCTAATTAATGATGAGTACCAAAGCATCACTACATGCCTTTTTTTTAAAAAAAAAAAATTCATACTTATGAATTTTAATGGCCATCATGAGGTTTATGACATCAGTTTTCCTCGTGGATGTAATTATGAGAGTTTAAGCACAGGACAAATGTGGAAAGGCAAAAAAAGGGTAAGGCTGAGCCATAATCTGGATAAGAAAAACAACATGTGATTTTGGGGCATGCGTGACTGTGCACTTCACAAGGGACATTTGAAAGCAGAAATTTCTATTCCCCCCACCCCTCTGGACTTTCATGGCTGCCGTCTGCTGTAGGAGGGAACCTCCAAGTTCATCTTTCATTGACATAAAGTTGTAGCCTAAAGATTGGTACTGCAGCTTCTCATATATTACACTATCTGGCAACAATTAAAGTAGTCAATGTTTTTGCTCATTCGTGTCCGATTCTCTGCCTGGACAAGTCCTTGAAGTTTTCTTGGCAAGTTTTGTTTCAGAAGTGGTTTGTACTGCCTCATTTCCAGGGCTGAGAAAAAGTAACTGGCCCAAGAGCACCCAGCTGGCTTTGTGCCTAAGGCAGGACTAGAACTCACAGCGTCCTGGTTTCTAGCCTGATGCCTTAAGCACTATGCCAAACTGACTCTCCCATTCTGTGATTACATTCAGCGTGTTCAGTGGTACCAACTGAAAATTGGCTTGGCAGAGAAAGTCCAATTGATGCCATATGTTGATCTGTCTGTACTTTAAAAAATATCATTAATTCCTTATAACATCCTTAACCTTTACAGTATTAACTTTGTTCTAAAGTGGTAAAAGGGCTTTGTGCGTACATGCTTTTAACTGCAGAGAATGGTTTAAATTTTGGGGTATGTTATTAAAATCACACATTATTCATGCAGCTCCCTGCCTCCACTCCGTAACAGAATAATCTCACCTCTGACAGTTTATCATGCATTTTATGTGTTGCTGAGGTTTTGGCACTTTAACAAGGTTTGTTTAATGAGATGCAGGTGATATTTTAGAAGTAACGATGGGGAGCAGAAACACAAGATGGTCATTTTGCCTCTTGGGTTTGTAAAACTCTTTTACATTGTTTTGGCTACATTGTAGATGGATCACTTTTTGCACAGCTTCCCTTGAGTTCCTCCATGCACACTGTGAATCCATCTGGTCTGAATATGGACTCCTGGCCCAGAGCAGCAAATGTCTCTGTTGCATAGTGTAGTATGAAGGTTAGCCATGGAGTAAGGTGGAAAGGTAATATGAGGGGACATAAATTGTTTCCTTAAAAGCACCATCATTCAATACAGTTGATGATTTCCAACTTAATAAATCTTTACTGTCAGTGCCTTCGGCTACCCCACACAACCTTCCCATAAAATGTCATGCCCGTGGGTATGCACCTGTAAAAATTCTGGTTTGTGTCCATTTGGAAGAGGCAAGCTTTGTAACAGCAGGCTGCTCGCGATCATTGCAATAAAATGTAATCCAGATTGAAAAGTAGGGAAAGAATTGCCAGCGTTATTACAGCAAACAAAGAATAGAGAAAAACAAAGATTTGGTGACTGTAAAGATAAATAAATTTTAAAAAAATGATCTAAGGATTAAAATGAACATTTAAAGACATTTCATGTGGAACAATTTTTCAAACATTCCACAAGTTATTGATAAATGCCTGGGTACAACAATCTTTAGAATGTTCACCTGAAAAAAAACACCCCGAAACTATCAATAAACTTTTTATTGTTGATTCTGTTTAATTCAATATGTAGCAAAGTAACATATATGTTTTCTTTGCTTGGTTGTTGCCTTCCCGTACCAATTTGTCTATCCTACATCATGCTGAGTAGAGTTTCCATTACACAATGCAAGCCATTACACAGTCCTCAATTTACGGTTGCTTGCTTAGAAAAGGTTCAGAGTTATGATGGATTCCCCAAAAGCTACCTACAACCCTGTTCCAAAGTTCTGACAGCCAGTCCCCTTCCCCCCACAGTCACATGGCTGCATTTTGGGCATTTGGCAACTGGCCCACATTTACGGACTTGCAGCATCCTGCAGTCTTGTGATCACATTTTACATTGTTTTTGCCAGGGCAGCCTCCATCAGTAACCAAGAAAGAAACCACTCAACTCCATTTTTCAGAATTAAGAGTACTTTTACAGGTTATGAGTAGAAAGCAGCTAGCAAAGCAAGATCTGAGGCAAAAGCGCGCGTAATCATAGATATCAATATGTGTCCCAACTCCCTCCCCCTAGTAACCCCAACCCCCAGTCCAATCCACACACCCCACAGGTGTCATGTGGGCTGCAGCTTCAAAACCCATCAACAGGTTGGTATGCCAGAGGGTTGGCCTTGGAGGCAATTCTACTATTTGCAGCATGCGCAGTAGATGGTGAGAAAATCACTCCCTTCTTCATTCACTCCTGTGCTTACGCTCCCCCTCCCAAATACCATATTATCTCCCCCCCTCCCCATTTCAATGGCAGCCGAAAGCAATCAGCAAAGCAGAGGCTGACAGTTTTTGCCAGGGACTGGTGTTTACTTCTTGTTTCCAGTAAAAAAAACACCCCATAGCAAACAATGGGTTTTGCTTATTGACTGCACCATTCACGTAACAATCATTGCAAAAAAAAAAAAAAGTCATAAACTGGGTTGGTTATGTGATGGCCTACCTGACAACTGTCACAACAATCCCATAATTGCCACATTGAATTATTGTTGTAAGTGGAAGACTACTTGTATTGGTGAGATGTTCAAGAAGCATGGTAGTAGTATGTCTGTGGATGAGAAGAAGCTGTTTCAAGTTAGTAAATGTCACTTCACAAAGGGCAATCGATGAGTGTATAAGCAATTGCAATAGCACTTAGAGTTACATACCACTTCATAGTGCTTTTTACAGCCCTCTCTAATAGGAGTCAGCCTGCTGCCCCCAACAATCTGGGTCCTCCATTTCACCCACCTCAAAAGGATGGAAGGCTGAGTCAGCCTTGAGCCGGTGAGATTTGAACTGCCGAACTGCAGCTAGAAGTCAGCTGAAGTAGCCTGCAGTACTGCACTCTAACCACTGCGCCACCTCAGCATTACTGCATTGGCTTGCCCCGCCTCCTCCTTTTGAAACCCTATCATAGTAGTCTATTGACTTAATTAGGTACAGGAGCCCAGATAGAAAATTACTTGTAGGCTAGAATCCAAAGAGAATGAAACTTTACCAGCAGGATTAGTTCAGATTCAGAACAAATAGCGGCAATTCTTTTTTTAAATTTATGATAATAAGGGATGTATGCTTAGACATTGGCCTCAGAGGTAAGGCACTCATGTATTGGCTAGCAAGTGAACAATGATGGACAGACAGTGCAAACGAGCATAGATCACTCTTTTAAAGTTGGTGCCATAGTCTTGATTCAAGAGTATCAACTGATGACTTCCGGTTCCGGCGGCCAACAGCGACGGGCAGAGATTGCTCGCCCTGCGCATCCCCGGTGGGCCCCCCATCCCTTGGGGGGCACAGGACACCCCGAAGAGGCATTCTGCCGGAGGAGCGGTGTGGCGGGAGGACCCCTGCATCGGCGGCGGCCGTCGGGGGGCTCTCGCTTCGCTCCAGGCACCGAGGAGCGCGAAGGGGAGACGCGCTGAAGCGTCTTCACTGCGAGACTGTCCGGAAGAAAAAAAGAAAACTGAAGGATGCAGCAGCGATGCGGTGAGGTGTAGACTCCCTTCATACCTATCACCAACTTTAAAACTCGTCAGTGGTGTTAATTGGAACTTTTGGCTAATTTGGAGAGGTGCGGCTGGAGGGGAGGGGGATTTCCCCCCCCCCTCGGACAAGCGGCTAGAAACAAACGTGCTCGTAGCCCCAAGGGAAGGAGGAGGGGGAGAGCCAAACTAAAGAGGTCACACTCCAACTAAATGGATCTTCAGATTTAAACCGTTAGGCTTTAAGACAATGGGATCTGGAAGCCTTGGGAACTTTGCATCTTGAAAACTTTATTTGCTGCCTCAGTACCCGAAGTTGGCAGGGCAAGATGGCACACTTCCGTTGTCTTCATGAAAAGTGAAGTTGACTCCACCTATTAGCTTCAGGCTTCCGGTCTTTGTCTCCGTGTTATTTGGATAATTCTCTTGTGGATTGTTTGTTCTTGAACTTTCTGGAGTGAAAAACGTCTGTTCCCTGCCAGGGTGATTAGAGAGTTCCCTTGTGCCTGGTCTCTCTACCCCCCGGACTCCCTTGGCTGCTCTACCACTCTGACTGATTCTTCTCTATATTGACTGGACTCTTTATTACTAACAATGACATCTAAAAGACCACCTCCTGGAAAGTCTGGCTTTGCTGCCTCTGCCCCGACATCTGCAACCTCAAGTCCGAGCACACAATCAACATTGACAGCCTTCAAACAAGTTAAAACCACGGATTTGGAGTTTCATCAAATGTTTCAGCAAATTCTACAGAGACAAGAGGAAATAAAGACACAACTGAAGGAGATGAAAGAAGAAATTAGAGGGAACCAGGAAAAAATTAATAAGAACTCACAGAGACTGGATCTCTTGGAGCAGGGGGCGGCTGAGATGAGGGGGGGGGGTGGAGGGCGTGCAGAAGGGAAACAAAGAGCTTGACACCCAACAAATGAAAATAGAGTTTGAGAGAATGTCCTTTTATCTTAGGTTTCAGAATGTGATGGAGACAGATGATGAAAACATAAGGGACATCATGACAACTATTTTGGCTGAGTATATCCAGAAAGAAAAACAACAGATGGGGTGGGAAATAGACCTGGTTTATAGAGTGAACTCCGCATATGCTAGAACACACAATGTCCCTAGGGAGGTACATATTAAATTTCTTAGGAAAAGCACAAGAGATGAAATTCTGAATACACAAAGGGGACAAGCCCTGACATACAAAGATAAGGAGATAACCATACTGAAACAGATCCCCAAGAAAGTGAGGGAGAAAAGAAAATATTATTCGCAATTGGCGAATAAATTATACCAGAAGGGGGTGTGGTTTCGTTGGTTGCTGCCTGAAGGCATGTTAATATTCTGGGAGGAGACAAGAGTCAGAATTAATACACCCATAGAGGCGCAGGCCTTTATGGAAAAAAATAAACTACTCCTAGAAAAACCAGACATCTCAGCAGATGCACAAGACATGGGAGGGGCCGGAGCACTGCCAACAGGGGGAGATGGGGCGACATCAAGAAAGCTCAGATCACACAAATAAGTAAGAAAATCCACATTACATAAATTAATTGAAATTATTAATGAACTTACCACACTGACTATATGTTATTATGTAATATTTGAATGCTATGCAAATGTACACTATGAGTCTGGAGGGGGGGTATACCTACCGCAGTTTGCGGCTGCCACAATTTGTAACTTTCCCCATACCTTTTCCTTTTGTAAAACACCAAAAAACCAATAAAACTTTGTTTTAAAAAAAAAGAGTATCAACTGATGGCTTGAAAGCTTCTTCCTGTTCAGAAAAAAACAATGAAGAAAGCTCAGAATGCTTTGAAGTTTCACACTCCCAGTGATGATATCATATGACAAATGGAAACTTCACCTTACTCACATTGTGTTTCTCCATGGAAGGGTCCCAAGATTTCTAGAAATGACCATTTATCTCATAAAACCTACGGTAGTTCCAGTAACAATGAAAACACTCAATAGCTCAGGATGTATTTTATTGGATTCCAGCCCATAAAACAGCAAAAGAATAAACAGGCAGTAGATAAGGCACCTATTAAAAAAAAACCTCTGTGGAAAAATGACAACACAATAGCACTAATACAACATTCATTGTCAGATTATTGCTTCCACAGTACTAACGGCTATCTAAAAGAACTTTGCTTTGACTGAGGAGAGCTGCTGACAATAATATTTAGAGGAATGCACAAAATCCCACCAGTTTATTTATGAAGGAAAAATGACAATGAAATCCAAGCTGGATGAATGTTTCTTCATTCATTAAGGCAATGGGAAATGCTAAAGCTGTTTTAACTACACTGCAAGAAAGCCCTTCTAGATAGTAGCTAGTAGTTTGTAGCTATTCTAATGGGATCTGCTCCTCATTTTTCAGAAAATACTGGGATTTCCCATACCATTGCTTGAAAACAGCTGGCAAGTGATATTCTGAGTATTGTAATGATATTGCAGCTGTTGTTTAACAACTACTATAAACCTGCAAGATGGACCAGCATTATCTGTTTAATTTATTGGCATTATTTCTATCCCATTTTTCAGCTTTCTATAGGCCAATGGGGAAATAATAAAATCTCAAATAGAACATAAATACTTATATGCCAGAAATATTAATGCAGCATAAAGATTCCTGAAATGTCAGAGCCCAGGCCTGGAACAAGAGGATAATCTGGAATAAGGAAATAATCTGAAAACTGCTTTAGCAATAAGTGTAGGTGAAAACTCAAACAATCCATTGTCTTCTCCTGCCACCTGTTTTTTTTTTTTTTTTGGTCACTTTGGTCCCTTTAAAAATGTCTCTTCTTAACACAGATGCCAGTGGAACAAAAACTACTCCAAATTCTCTCTCTCTCTCTCTCTCTCTCTCTCTCTCTCTGTTTGTGTGTGTGTGTGTGTTTGTGTTGTATTTGTGCTGATAAATAAATAAAGGCAACATTAAATAAAAAGGCAACTTTAAAAATAAAAATATGGTTTTCTGCCTGGATGGTCCTCTGTAATAAGCCGAAGGACAGAAAGGGGGAGTATCCCATATTTGGATATATATATATATATATACATACATATACATATATATATACATATATATATACACACACATAAATACATAAATACATACATACATACATACATACATACATACATACATACATACATATTTCTGAGAAAACTTCTGAAATTCTTTTTCTCACTTTCCCCAAGGAAACCCTCTTTGCTGAAATGTCTTCAACTGTTATCCATTATGTTACTCTGATGGCTATCATGTCATCAACTCCTTCGCAGGTTGAGGCTTAAGGCTATAGCATTGTGGAGACTGAAAATACTAGTTAGGCTGCCCTTGTTGCCCTTGTTGATTCTTCCTGGAGGGTCAAAAGCAAAACCAAGACTCTCCTCACTCTCCTCCCTCAAAAAGCAAATTTAGGAAAAAGAACCTTGAGGTGGTCCAGATTTGGCTGATGAGGAGCTCCATATCCGAGAAGAGGTTGGAAGATGGTTTTCTCCTAGCTTTGGATTGGTAGAGAATTCTGAGAGATAGAATTACAGAATAATAGAAAGCACCTTGGAGGTCTTCTAGTCCAAACCCCTGCTCAGACAGGAAACTCTATACCATTTCAGATATGGCTGTCCCATTTCTTCTTAAAAACCTCCAGTGATGGAGCAACTTCCAACTTCTGGAAGCAAACTGTTCCACCGGTTAATTGTTCTCACTGTCAGAAAATTCCTCTTTATTTCCAGGTGGGATCTCTCTTTTTGAAAAACTTCCATCCATTACTTCTTTTTCTTGCTCTAAGGTGCTTTGGAGAATCAACCCCCTCCCCTCTGTGAGAATCCCACAAATACTGGAAGACTGCTGTTATGTAACCCCAGTCTTTCTCTTCATTAGACTAGAGATACTCAGTTCATGTAACCATTCATCCTATCCTTTAGCCTCCAGTCCCCTAATAATCTTTGTTGCTATTCTCTGCACTCTTTCTAGAGCCCCCACATCTTTTTTTTTTGTATCATGGTGACCAAAACTGGATACAGCATTCTAACTATGGTCTTACTAGAGCATGCTGTGTTCTTCTGTATTTGAAGACATGTATCCTTCTTTGGACGTGGTCACTCAGTGGCTAAGACGCTGAGCTTCTCAATCAGAAAATTTGGCAGTCCGAATCCTTAGCGCCCTGTAATGGAGTAAGCTCCCGTTACTTGCCCCAACCTAGCAGTTAGAAAGGATGTAAAAATTGAAAGTAGATAAATAGGGACCACCTTTGGTGGGTAATAGCATTCAGTGTGGCTTTGGCAATTACTCATGCTGGCCACATGACCACAGAGATGTCTTCGGACAGTGCCGGCTCTTCGGCTTTGAAACAGAGATGAACACCACCTCCTAGAGTCGGGAATGACTAGCATATATGTGGAAGGGGAACCTTTACCTTTACCTTCTTCTTTGGACCTGTGCTTAGATTCGAATCTGGAATGGTGGGTTGATATCTTACACCAATGACCATGGTGCTTGCTGATCAGTTTTAATTACCTTTTCCTTCTTCTTCAGTGACCAAAGAAAGCTCCAGTCACTTACACTTCTGAGTTTTGCCATCTCCAAATAGTTGTCTTTTATTTACTTGTTGCAGTCCACGTGTTTCCTGTTCCACCCATGTGATCCCCCCCCCTCTTGATTAGCAGGAGTCAAGCATCCATGCCTGAAAAGAAGACTGAAGACTTGGTGGGGAGTCCGACTCAGTGAGCCTCACTGGCATCTTTCTGTTTCCGGTTTGCAACTGGGTTGCGGGGAGCACTTGGAAACTGAGAAAAAATGATTCACCACCCAAAAGAAGCAATTATGGAAGGGAAAAAATGGGTGCTTGCAATTTTATATGAAGGAGAACTGAAACCACAATTCTAAAACATTTATTTTAAAAAATGTTCAGGGTATGTTTCCATGTCTTTAAATGCCCAACTCCAGGTTAATTTAGGAATGGTGGGCAGGGGGTTTCTTTCTGCAAGACTCACAGTTTTGTAAATTGATTGTTTACACATGTTTATGCTAAAGCCAGTTGCCTGGTAAATGTTCACAGTATCAAACTCATCTTGCCTTGCACCTGAGACAACTCTCTTTGGTATTTATTTGAACAATTCTGTCTGTGGTGAGCACTGGAGAGAGAAAAGCAATACATGGCTACTTCCTTTATTTATTAATGAAAAGGAAGGAAGAGATGAGCTATTTTTCTTTTAAAATGTAATGTCTTTGTGTTAGTCATACTGATACATCCTCATTTTGAAAATATTGAAAAAAAACCTGGCTTGGCCACCTTGTTTGGAGCTCACAGAGGAGCATTCAGCCACTGGGCTGGTTAGCATCCTCAAGGCTCTCCCGCCAACTTTTAATTAATTTTTTATGCCAAATTTAACCATCTTTGCTTTATTTTAAATTTTTATTTACTCAAGTTTTATGTTTTAAACATTTTATTTCAACACGGACCAGAGTCCCTAAATAAAAATACATTAAATGCCTAAAGAAGTAAGCAATATTCAGATACGACCAAACATATCCCCTTATACTGCTGCTTTGGAAGCATGGTTTGGCTTTATGAATGTAGCTGGATAGTTTTAGGAGGTAAAATTCATTTGGGTGTCAGCTTTTTGCTGTTATTATTTTCTGCTACGGGCTATAAAGAAAGATTAACATCAGCTTGAATCATCAAGCCAAGTTTCTCAAGCCCTTGGTATCAAACCAAACAGGTTTCTTTTTAAAAATTGTTTCCTTGTTTTGAGTCATGATACTGCTGTTAGAGGGCATGTGGGATGCCCAAAGGAATGTCATTTTTGACACTATCTTTGGCAGAAGGTATGTTCCTGAGATGTTTTTCACAAGGTGCTGAAGTAAGTTAGGTATACTGGCTTACAGTGCAGTTAATTTTCTTGAAAGAGATAGATCAGTGGTTCTCAACCTTCCCAATGCCGCGACCCTTTAATACAGTTCCTCATGTTGTGGTGACCCCCAACCATAGAGGAGTGGTGTCTCAGTTACTAAGACCATCGAAAATAGGTGTTTTCCAATGGTCTTAGGCGACCCCTGTGAAAGGGTCATTTGACCCCCAAAGGGGTCCCGACCCACAGGTTGAGAACCACTGGTGCATCTAATTAGTTTGTGTGCTTTGACTTTGAATGTACGTAACTGCAGTCCAACCATATAAAACAGGGATAGCTTACCTTTTCCAGACCAAGTGCCCAAAGCGTGTGCATGTGCATGTGAATGCAGGCACGCGTGCCCAAACCCCCAAAATGCAATGCTCGCATGGCTGCCGCACATGTTCCCCACACATGTGCCCCCAAAGTGCCATGCACTAAGAAACTCAAAGCAAAATTCAGGGAATGTAATTTAACTTTGTATACTTGTATGCAAATGTACATCTCAGAGACACCAGTGAGCCAGTGTGATTAAGGCACCAGGCTAGAAACTGGGAGATCCTAAGTTCTTCTTCTGTCTTAGGCACAAAGACTGCTAGGAAACCTTGAGCCGGTCATTCTCTCTCAGCCATAGAGAGAAGGCAATAGCAAACCACTTTCAAAATCTTGCCAAAAAAAACTTGTCAGTTGCCAGGAGTGAACACTGTCTAAAAGGCATAAAAAATTATGTATGAATAAACATACTCTCTCTCACATACACAGAGAGAAGTATATATCTGTATATCATAAAAATTCTATTTTTGTAACAGATTTTTATTAAAGTCTGGAATATCTTACCTCAGTTGTTTCAACTACTAACTTTCAGAGTTGTAATTCCAGCTTAACGTCTATGAAACTCATCCCATATTTAAGAGGTTCCTATGGTGGCGTGCGTAAGTGCACTAATATGCCTATCGCTAGTGATGTTTTAGGTTTTTTTTCATTTTGTTCGTTCAAATTTGCAATTTTTCTTTTTTATTTTATTTATTTATTTATTTATTCACATTTCTAAACCGCCCCCTCTCCCAAAAAGGGACTCGGGGCGGTGTACAGTCCACAATAAACAACAAGTAAAATACAAATATAAATAGAACTATACATATATGTATAAATATATGTATGTATGTGTATGTGTATGTGGAGGAGGTTAAAATTTAGAGTACTTTGATTCATAAATAAATTTAGAGTTCTTTGATTCATAAATAAACAAAAATAAACAAATAAATATCTTTAAGAAGACCCTTCACGATGGAAGAGAAGCCATTAGCAATGGCTTTCCTGAAACAGAAAAAAGAGATGCCATAGCAGACTTATATACCACTTCACAGTGCTTTACAGCCCTCTCTAAGCGGTTTACAGAGTCAGCCTATTGCCCCCAACAATCTGGGCCCTCATTTGACCCACCTCGGAAGGATGGAAGGCTGAGTCAACCTTGAGCCTGGTGGGATTTGAACTGCCAAATTGCAGGCAGTCGGTAGTCAGCAGAAATAACCTGCAGTACTGCACTCTAACCACTGCACCACAGCAGCTCAACAAGGGAATTGTCTGGTTGAAGACATGGTGGCTGGTGGTTCATATTGAATACCTAGTAAGCTGTTACTAAAATGTCAGTCTGGGAAAGATTTTCTTAGAACACTTGAAAATCAAGCTGAACCAGTTTAAAGATAACCGTATGGATGTGGCTGACATTAGTCAGACAGGTGTGATACAGATTAAGTCATATCAGGATTCTTTGGCAGGGTTCCTTAATATGCACATGTGAATCTAGATTGATGTCACTTTCTCTCTCTTCTTTTTTAAATATTGCAGCAAAATCTCTTACTATTTTTAAATGGGAAGCTCACGAAAACACCATTACAGTATAAGCCTTCTGTACAGAATCAAACAGCTTCCTCCAGGGACGTGCGGTCAGGGGAGGCAGGGGAGGCAGAGCCTCACCTCTCATCATGAAATAATATATAATATATAATAATAATATATATTTCCTCCCATCCCTTTTACACGGCTCCCGCTAAGCTCCGGTAAGGAGAAGAGCCTTTGGGGAGTGAAGAGGAGGGAGGAGGAGGAGGAGGTGCGCGCATGGGGCGGTGCCAGCTGGGCAACCGGCGGAGGCAGGAGGGTTCTCGGAAGCGCCAATAACCTTCCTGCCTCCACTGTACTTTGCGCGCTCCTCGCGACTGCAATAGACATCCAGAAGTGGCAGGGGCTGTTGGGCTGGAAGCCCAAAACCCATTAGCCACAAAAGCCGCTTCTGGATGTATATTGCAGTCGCAAGGAGTGCACCAAGTCCAGCAGAGGCAGGAAGGTTCTCGTCATTCCCCAGTCGCTTTCGTGGCTTCATCATCAAGACGAAGTCCGGGAGTGCCAACAACATTTCTGCCTCCGCTGGACATCGTCTTGATGATGTCGCCGCAGCTCCCGGGCGTGGACGGACAGAGGTAGCCAGAGTGTCGCCAAGACAGTCCGGTGGGCGAGCAACCGAGGATCAGGTTGCCTGATCCTCCATCGCTTGCTCGCTCGCTCTTTCCACCTCGGCGTCGCTCTGGCTACCTCCGTCCGGCCGCGCCCAGCACCTGCGCCGATGTCATCAAGACAAAGTGGCTTGGAGGCGAAGTGTTTTTCTGTGCTTTTCTGTGCGTCTGGCATTTAGGTAGATAGCTGGATGTCCTAAATGCCAGACGCTCAGAAAAGCACTGAAAAGCAGGTGCTGTTGGGGACTGCGGAGCGCGAGCCGGCGGAGCATGCTCAGGAAGGCGGGGAATGGGATCACGTGTGCTGGAGGCTGAGGCAGCCTCAGCCTCCAGCACACGTGGTCCCATTCCCCGCCTTCCTGATGACGTCACCAGCCTCACCAGTCATAAACCTCACCGCACGTCACTGGCTTCCTCCCTATGAAACCCATCAAGAAACCCCTTAATTCCACCCCACCCACTCTCACAACCAGGTATATGACCCAGGGGGTGAAATTTACTTACCTTTGCTACTGGTTTGCAAATGTGAGCGTACATATGTGCTGGCTCTGCTCCCACGCACCACCTCCGCATATGTGCAGGACCTTCTGTGCATGTGCAGAGCATCAAAATCTGGTGTGATGATGTCCGGGAGGGTGGGCAGAGCTTGCTACCGAGCACACCTGCAAAGGTAAGTAGAACAGTGAGGGAGGGGGGAATTTGTGGTGTCACACAATTTAGATTAGCCCCTAATATAAATTGCGCATTACAGCTGATTGTCGGAAATACCGTTTTGCCTGAACTGGTCCAAACCGGTAGCATTTCACCCCTGATATGACCTGGTTCCATTCATCTCCCAAAATGTCACTTCTGTTATGCCTAAAAGATACTTATTAGCAGTTATATAAATTTCAGCTCAATGTATGAGGAGAGGCTTCAGTATTTTATTGCTGTAGTTCACATAGAAGAATTCAAGATCTGGCCCCAGATAACCTCTATTCCACTATCTTACAATTTTTATTTTGTGAACAAGTGTCTATATCCTTTTTTTTATTTCCTGCCAGAATTGTTTGCCGGTCTTGTGGGAACTTGAAGATAGCTCAACAAAACCCAGCCCAACCCTTGACAAAGCCTTAGAATAGCTCTGTAAGACTCAGTTCCAAACTCTTTATTTCCCCTAAAGTTTAAACAAGATTTAAGCCACACCTTCAGTTTTTCTTTGAAAGTTCCAGCTTTCTGCAGAAAGTGTTATTGCGAAGCTCATGGGGGGGGGGGGAGAATTCTGTGGAGTCCTTGATGCTCTCTGAGCTTGATTGTTTGCTTGCAGATAGCAATAGCAATAGTACTTATATACTGCTTTACAGTGCTTTACAGCCCTCTCTAAGCAGTTTACAGAGTCATCCTAAATTGTAGGCATCCAGCAGTCAGCAGAAGTAGCCTGCAGTACTGCACTCTAAACACTGCACCACCGTGGCTCAGATATTGTGCTACCCAACTAAGTCACATCTTTAATGCCAGGTAATCATCCTCAGTGAGCACTGATGATGCTATCTAGACAGATAATGAAACACCTGCAAGCAAATCGCCAAGCCCATAAAGCAGCAAGGACTCTATCCTGAACTACACAGATTTTCTATTATCGAAAGATGTTTGTGCTTAAGAATTGGGACAAGGAATTATTTTCATTGCCTTAACCATCATTACTATATAATGAAAGATATGCACAAAGCTAGCCCTATATCTAACAACAGCCTTCCCCCCCCCCTAAGCTGACAGTTCTCCCATTTGCATTAATGCCAACAGAAATTGTCTGTCTATATTCTAACTGATGAGTTTACTAAGGTGTGACCAGAATCTTCATTGAAATCTATGATTTTTCCGAGCTCAGGTGTGCATGGTAAATAAGAATGTGTTCTAATTCCTGGGGTTGGTAAAGCATAGCAAAATCAAAAGCAGCTTGTTGGGAACATTATTGTTAAGCATTATTTAAAATAAAAGATTGCTCACATATTTAGGGGTATAATAGTTTCTGCTCAAAAGTAATCAACTAGCATTCTGGCTAGTGATTTATTTGTTTACTTGGTTTATATAGCTGCCCAAGCAATTCAGGGTGGCATAGGAGTTAAAATAATGAAAACACATAGAAATGAAAAATCACAAAACACAATAAAAGCATAAAGTAAATTATCCCAGAGGCATTTCAACTATTGAACATATCGTACCAGATGGGTTAGAAAATTAAGGAGGAAAAAACAGAGTCTCCAAGCCTTACAACAGGCAGGCAGGGTTGTGGTCATCCGGTTTTTTTGGGGGGGGGACTACTACTGGGGGAAGGAACAGCAACAGAGAACACACATCTCTGGGTCCCATAAGATGACATTGCTAAAGTGACAAAAGCATATCACCCCTGTTGGATCTTTTCGGATAACCAGAGTCAATTGAAGACAAATCGATCTAAAAGTAAGCAGGCCCTGTCGCCATAATAACCAGCATTTTGAATTGCAACAGAAATCCACTGGCAACTAGAGCAGTTTGCAAAGTAACAGCATTACATGGGCATGTCAAATGCACCCAAAACTACATGCACTCCCATATTCTGGATCAGCTGTAGCTTCTGGGTGGTACTTAAAGATAGCTCAATGTAGATAATACTGCAGTAATCCAGATAAGAAGTGACCAAGCCATGTGTAATCAAAAGTAACCAGGCAACCAGGGGCTGAGATATATAATTGTATACCAAAAGCACCGTGGTGATAGTTAATCATGCAGATAAATGATTTTGTCCGGTAGCCTCATGCAAATATTAAATAGGAATGGGAATCAAGCTCTAAAGTACCACACAAAGTAAAAGCTGAGGGCTAGATTCCCTACACCACCCGCATCAAACATTTATTGGTATTAATTTGGAGAAAGACAATCCAGTGCCTCTCTCTCCTAATCCTCTGAGTCACTTTAGAAGGATATCACACCCTCCTTAATTCAGACTGAGTCACGTTCTTGCACAAGAATGAACCCATCACCATCTAGACATGATCACCATCTAGACATGATCACCATCTAGATGGGCCGTGCATAAGTGCACCAATGTGCCTACCGTCCCTGTCCTAACAACCCCATTTATTAGTATCCATTTCATGTATTCATAATCTTGTATGTACTTATATCCATTATCTTATACGTGCTTGACAAAACAAACAAATAAAATAAATAAATAGACAAGCATCCTTGACCAATCAGGCAGAATATGAATGTGATCATACATACAGCTATAAAGTCCCTGTCCATGTCCACAGAATTTCAAACTCATCCTAGATTACCATGCTAGACTTGTGCTCATCAAACTAAACAGGACCTGCACTATTGGAATCCAGCTCCCAACAAATCTCAGTGATTTAAACTGGTACATGCCTCAAAAAAAAAAGATCACAGCAGCTTTTTCAAATGGTCTTCCAACCTGTTGCTCCCTAGGAGAGAACCAATTACTTCAAACAGGGCTTCTGAGGAGCAAGCTGTAGATGCAGTAAGAAGAGAAATACTTATGTTTTGCTATTATTTTCACCATGATAAAATCTTTAATAAAAGCTGTCAGCCAGTCTCACTTTTCATCTTCTTCTTCCAGCAGTGGTTTCAAGGGTGTCGTCTCAGAGTGTCTCTGGAAATCAGGGCTCCTCTAGGATCCTCCTGCAGAGAGGGGTTATACAGTTATCTGGAAGGAATTGGGCCCTGTGGGTTTTGATACAGTGGATAGGAAACTCATGACTGTTACCTCAGCCATCTGCGTATTAGATCCATGTCATTCCTGGTTGGCTAAGGCATTTCACCAGGTAACACATGATTGGTGAACACCACTTTAACAAGGTACATATAGACTGGCTGATTTGTCACAATCTTAATTCACTTCTTGTGCACTCAATACTAGAAACCTAAAGAAATCAGCTATCTTCATATTGCAGGCATCAACACACACATATCACCACCCATCATCCACTTTCCAAGGGATTAATCAGAACCATAAAAACAACTCACTCTGGCCAACCTACAAAGAGTGATCTGACTGAGATATCATTATTGTTCTTGCCATGGTGGGTGAGGTGGATGTTTAATGGGTTTTTATTATGCGGTGGGTTTTTAAATGATGTAAGCTGCATGTATGTGAGTTGGTCGGCTATATAAATTTGGAGAAGAGGAGAGGAGAGGAGGAGAGGAGGAGAGGAGAGGAGAGGAGAGGAGAGGAGAGGAGAGAAGAGAAGAGAAGAGAAGAGAAGAGAAGAGAAGAGAAGAGAAGAGAAGAGAAGAATTCTATATTGGCCAAGTGTGATTGGACACACAAGAAATTTATCTCCGGTGCATGAACTCTCAGTGTACATACAAGCAACAAGTAATAAATCATGATCATAATACATTACAAGTAATAAAAAAATTTAAATTGCCCTTCCCTCTGCCATCTCACACCCAGAGGGAAAACAGAGTCATAACCAATATTCCAATATTAATGCTTTGCCCGTGATACTCAGTTTAACGACATAAAAAAGATTTCTTGTGAAATCTAATGAGTTGCTGAACCAGAAAGCATCACAATAGAAATTTCATTTTGTAATTGGAGTGGGGAGGCAAACTGGGTGGATGTGATTTAAGAAAAAAACTTCAGGAACTTATTGCAAACAGTGCAGCAATTAAAAAAAAGCATCAAGCAAATGTAATTTTGGAGGCAATGGCAATGGGAGTTTCTTGGCGACAACTAGTTAGCTACTGACTGCTATTCCCCTATGGATACAACACTGTTGTTTTTATTTTTGCATTGGGGATATAAACAAAATCCAGGACTTTTGTTTGAAACACTGTGGTGTGTAAAAATGGGATCAGCTATCCCATGAATGCAAGCACTGGATGGAATCTATTATTATTCCTTTTCTCCGCAGTCAGAAATTCACAAAACAAACCTCAGTCATCCATAAAAAATGGATCCAAAAAAAGGTAAGTTTCTGACAGTTGTGTAAACGAGCTTAAACCAGGAGCTTAGAGAAAGGAAATTTATACAGCAGGGAAAAAAAGCAAACATTATATTAAATAGCTTAAAAAAAAGATTTTCTCAGAGAAAATTATGCTTAAAACTGCATAACATAGTAGAAGTTATGGAAAATTTGTGAAGCTTGTAAAGGTTGCAATATTTTTCTAGATTTAAAAAAAAACAAAAGCCATGGGAAATATATTTTGTAGAAAACAAAGTTGCCTTACTACCCACAAAGAGTAAAATGGACTAGTTTTTGGATAGGAGTGGGGAAGAAGGGCTATTTTATTGAAGATAGCAAAAAAGGAGGGAAAATAGGGGAGAAAGCAAAGGACAAAATGAAGAATTAAAAAAGAATTAAAACTTGGGAATACAGGTGGACCTTGACTAATAACAGTTTGTTTAGTGACCGTTCAAGGTTACAGCATCACTGAAAAAAGTTGCTTCGGGTGGTTTTTCACACTTATGACCATTGCAGCATCCCATTGCTACATGATCAAAATTCAGATGAGTACAACAGTTCATATTTATGATGGTTGCAGTGTCCAGGATCATGTGACTTTCTGACCAGCAAAGTCAATGGGGAAGCCAGATTCATTTAATTTCCATGTTACTAACTTAACAACTGCATGGAATCACTTAACAACTCTGGCAAAAAAAGTAAAATGGAACAAAATTCATTTAACAAATGTCTCACTTAGCAACATAAATTTTGGGCTCAATTGCAGTTGTAAGTTGGAGGCCTATGCATTCATGTATATATAACCAGGAATATATTTATAATCTTAAGGGAAATATAAATATTCCAAACATCCTTATCCTACACCATTTCCCATATCATCATTTATACAGTTCCGGGTAACCTATCTGTTAAAATCACTAGTAATTGAGGAACAAGTCCAAATAACTTTATCTTCATTATAGGGATTTCATATAAGATGTTTGTTGTTGTATTAATATTTCATCCAGAGCAATTGACATCATTACAATTATGTAAAACCGTTCTCATTATCTAATTACACAAATGATATACATTGACACAAATGATGCTAATTACATCAATGGCTCAGTCAGAGTTCGGAAATACCATACTTGTCTGTCTGAGCCATTGATGTAATTGTGACAGATTTGATCTGCTGCATTCGATCTGTTAAATGAGTGCACTAAATCAAGATTTCCCTGTACTACTAATTCAATAAAAGATGTATTTTTTGTGTCTCCATAGAGTGTGCTTCGAAACTAGGCAACTAACCACCGGACTTGAATCGATTTCATATCTGGTCTTAGGAAACAGATAATGAAGCAACAGCAGGCTTCACTGTGAGAAATGGTTGAGACACTTCCCCAATTTTGTCTCAAACTTTCAAGCCCTGACCCCCAAAGATGTTTCAATCCACTCACAACTTGAATAACCTAGAAATGGTACAATTTGTATAGTGTAATTACATAGACTGTTGCCACTTATGAATTATCTTCAATATCAATTCTTGATGATAAATAAAGGATTTATTTGCCACAAGGAGTTTTAATGAGATTCATAAACCTTTCAGGAGAATCTCCCATGGTTCCTATGAGGGTTTCATTTAATATTGATGAGGTATCATTGCTTTTAAATAAAACAAATGAAATGAATCAGATTCATCTGGCTTTGTTCTGCATCTGACAAAAAGAAGAATCACCAGTTTTATTAGAAAGCAGATACGAACAAGCCCCTAATTGAATCTGGTTCGCAATTGCAGTCACATCAAAATAATGGAATGGATGTCATGCCCTTCTCTGGAATGAAGAGCTTGGGTTTACATATTTACTTTAACAAAACAAAAAAAGGAGGAATGTACATTTTACATTAATATTCCTATTCTAAATTCTTGGGGGATTGTAGAAGATAAGCATTGGTGTTGTGTGATACTCACAATGGGATTCTCAAAATCTCATTGGGACAAGTTAATGGCGTATGTCTCAAAGATAGAGGAGCAAGAATACTCTTAGAAAGCTATTTAAAAAAAACCCGCAGAGAAAACAGTGGCAATGCCAGATAAGGATTTTTGCCCTTTTCTCTGGGGGAAATATTCATATGTACTCTTTTTTTTGAAAAAGTTCTCAGAAAACCTCTATGCACTAATGACCTCAAGTACATTGCGAGGTATGTTGTACCAAAGGCCAATCTCAATATTCGGAATAACAGAGTTGGAATGGACCTTATAGTCCAACCCAGACAGGAAACCTTACACCATTTCAGACAAATGGTTTTCCAATCTCTTCTTAAAAATTTCCAGTGCTGGAGTATCCACAACTTCTGGAGGCAAGTTTTTCCACTGATTAATTGTTCTAACTGTCAGGAATTTTTTCCTTAGTTCTGGATTGCGTCTGTCCTTGATTAGTTTCCATCCATTGCTTCTTCTCCTGCCTTCAGGTGCTTTGGAGAATAGGTTGACCCCCTCGTCTTTGTGGCAACCCCTGAGATATTGGAACACTACTACCATGTCACCCCTACTCCTTCTAGACCTACCCAATTCCAGCAACCATTTCTTTGTATTTTAGCCTCCATTTCCCTATGGCAAACAGTTCCATAGCCTGTTTGCATAGCTTATCAAATAGGCTGGGGAAAGTGTTGATGAAAAAGAAGAAGTAAAGCCAATTTGCCATTCCTAATTGCAATTTCTGAAAATTTTCACTGAAAATCATGGGAGACCTTCCTGCTTCACTATTGGATAACATCTACCATAATCTCTGAACTCTTAGTTTTTGACAAAGTAATAAATGCATTTAATTTGAGGGAAAATAGATAAAGAAATCCGTCTATGAACTATTATTTTTTCATAAGTTCTGTTAATGCCTAAAATTCCAAACCATCCAGATGTGTTATGGGTTCAGTGACTTGTTCTCAATGTCATGGTGGTCCTACTTTCTTTTTTATAGTAATTTTACTAAATATTACAATTTAAAAGATAAGATCTAATGTAAACTAAGAAAAAAAACTGCAGAAAAGAAAAAAGAAAAAGAAAAAATTAAAAAGGAAGAAAAGACAAGGGTATAATAAGAACAAACTAAAGAAGTCTATAAAGAAATGATTTCTCCCTTCATCACAACTAGTAGAAACAATTTTAGTAATTTATCACCTTCTCTTTAAATACAACAAACTATCTCCTCTCCCTATAATTATCTACAAACAAATCCTTAAATCTTTGTTATTTAGTCTTGGTCAGCAACATTCTTAAAGGTTACTGGAGATAAAAAACATATCTTTTTAACCTTGATCAAATAAACCAAATTTATATTCCTTCCCTTTACTTTTTACAATCTTGATTTTTAATCCTTTCACGTAATATCTAGAACTTGATTTCTTTTCATTTTTTCTTTGTGCCTTCTCATAAAATTCTTCAAAACTTTAATAAGTCTGATTTGTAAATCTAATAAAGGAAAGTTAAGTTATACCCCTTTTGGTGTGTTGTTGGTATCTCGTTCTTAATTACTCTTTTAAGGCATCAGCCAGTTTCATTTGTGTACCAGTATAGCATCTTTTACCATATCATTCTTTTAGCCTATTTTTAATTCCACTTTCAGATCAGCCTCAGTCCTATCTGTTCCTCTTGTTGTTATTCCTTTTCTGTAATATCGTTTAATGACAGACATCCAAGTTTACATGTCTATAATTGCAGACATCTTAAAATTAAATTCTGGGTCTATTGTTTACAATATCCCTTAATATGTCCAATGCTAAAGAATTCTGCCCCATCTGGAATTAATAAGTAAAGTTTAAGTATTTTTCTACTTTAATTGTAATCTTTGGTTACTTCTGGTTCCTTCTGGTCAAATCTTTAAAGTCACATCCTATTATAGTAATTTTTAAAAATCCAAAACAACAATATTTTCCCCTGGGTAAGATTTTTGTAAATAATCTCAGAATTTTATTTCAAATCCATCTGGATCATTACTTCATTTGTAACTTTCCAAAATCAATGTTCTAATCACCCTTCTGCTGTTTACTCCCTCCAGAAAAAAAAACTTTTTAAAAATCCTTAAAGTTGTGCTTAAAACTTCTTTTGCTCAGGATTGAAAGAAATTCCCCTGGCACTATAAAATTTGTTGTTCCAAAAGTTCTTAACAGCTAAAAAGCAGTTAACAAGCAATTTCTCAGAGAAAAGAAAGTACGTAACTCCTGTTTTCATAAAGATGTTGGTGATGGCTTAGGTGAAGATAGTGTTTCCTCGCCTCCCAGAATTTTAAACCCACTGGAGACTGCTGCCTTGTGGTCACCTTGAGAGGAGGAAATGTCTGGAGCACTTATGATCTTGTCTGAAGAGGAATTCCAAAGAGCTGGTCTATTTGCAGGCTCTTTATTCCAGGATGGACATTGGATCCTCTCTTACCATAGCCATCTTCAGTTCACTATTTCTTCTCCTCCAGTAAGTCTTCTAATGATAGAGTCCCTCTATCCAAAAAAGCATCGCACTGATGGCATTGCATGCAAACTTGTCTGATTCATAGAGAGTGGAAGGTGTTACAGAAGCAACCAAGAGGGTGCATGTACAAGAGGTGACTATTGCTCTACACAATGATTCTAGAACATACTGGTAATTGTGTCCTTTCTCTCAGGTCTTGCTGGTTTATATTTTATGCCTAGGTTTGAGTAACGACAGATTGGAGTAATCATGGCACTGAGTGGCATGCTAGGAGGAACTGCACTCCAACAGGTAGACATGGCTTTAACCAAGACAAATGCAATTCAATTTAAAATTAAAATAGAACATAAACATTAAAATGTAACATGGAATTTTAACAAATTCTTAAGTGCAATTAAATGTGTGCCCTCTGATGAAACAGGAAACACACTGAAATGTACTTTTCAGGATTATTCCCTCTTTAACCTTTACATCAATCCCTAATCGATCTTTTGCAGAACCCTGATTTACACTTTCTTAACATGGAACAATGTAAAATCCCGATACTCTTATATGCCGACAATGCTGCTACTATCTCACAAATGCCGATTGGACTGAAGATAACAATCATAGCAACATTAGGAGACTGCAGACAGAATAAGTTGGTCATTAATTTTGACAAATCAATTTTTTTAGTTTTTGCTAAAGGACCTATTCAATACTCCTGGAAAATAGAAGGACATAATTTAGAACAGCTTAGGATATTTAAATGCCTTGGGGTGGTTTTCCACTTGCAAGGTACATGGAATGGTCACCTGGATTATACATTGCAATCAGCCCTAAAGTCTTCAAATGCCATTGAACATTTCTTCTTCACAGGCAGAGGACAATTAGTCCCTGCTGCCTTAAAACTCTTCAAGGCCAAAACATTGGCACAAATTCTTTATTGGACACAAACAGGAATTTTCATAAAGAAAGACTCATTAGAAATCATACAAACAAAATTCTTCTGAGCAATTTTACCTGCACTCAAAGGAACACCAAACACCCAGTTAAGGATTGAAACAGGTATGCCTCAGATTCAGGTAAGAGCTGGAAGCTGATGATTATTTATTGGCTAAAAATTCATTTCTTCCCAGAGGGAACAACTCTTTTACTGTTGACAGATAACTTCCCCTCCTCCTGGAAATGTGGTAGACCACAAACTGGGCTCTTATGGGCTCTCCCTGGTATTTTTAATATCCCTAGGCTTTGACCAAGCTAAACAGGTAGTCATTAATAGAATAAAAGACATGGAGTTCAATTCAGAAATAAATTGGTTGCCTCTCCATAGTAGGAACAGAATTAACAGGGGTGTGTGAGAACCATCAAGATACTTAGAGGACCTGATCTTCCAGAAACACAGAATAGCATTTTTCAGAGCCAGATTTAAAATTCTCCCCTCAGCACTCCCTCAAGGCAGGTGTAACAAGACCCCAATAGTGGAACAAGTATTCATATCTGGTAAAGGTGAAGTCAAAGATCTCTGACATGTTTTATTACACTATGACTTATACAAAGTTTTTAGGTCAATGCATATTCTCTCCTTATTAGAGAGATTACCAGGGAGGGCAGACAATTTTTATGTAGATTATCTCCTCCGGGACTCAAACCTGGCTACCACACATGCCCTAGCAAAATCCTGTGCAGCTGCAATAACTGCATGGAGAATCCAATTACAGAATTAAAGATGTTTACTGCATCAATGTCTTGTAGATATCTATAACAATTTTTTGAGAATCTATATTTACACACATGCTTTCCCATCATGCAATCAAGGGCAAGAACTATACTGTTTGATACCATGTATTTTATTAATGTGGATGTTATTGCTTATTATTATTAGTAGTAATATCTTTTAACACTATTGGAAACAGTAATCATTTTATCTGTTGCTGGTCTGTGACCGTAATAAAGTTGTTGTTTTTATTATTATATACTTTGTTTATTAAACATGAAACTCAACCAACTGAACACTCAAAAATGCATCACAAATACTATTGACTGGTGCTAATGGTTGATATGGGTTGCCTAGGTATCAACCAAGTACCTTCTTAAAATGTACGATGTTCTGAGTAGCATAGTTTTTTTCAGTTCCTCTGGTGCACCAGAAGCTGCAATTTGTTGATATGTCTTATAAAATTCTTGGACATGGTACCAAGTGCCCTGATGACAATGGGTATCACTGTTACATATTTCATCCATAGTTGCGTAGTTTTAATGGCCAGGTTGTGCTATTTCATGATTTTTTTCCAGTTCTTTTTCTTCGACTCTGGAATCTCCTGGTACAGTGATGTCAATAAATTGTATGTTTCAGTTTTTGACAACTGTGTTGTTGTTGTTGTTGTTGTTGTTGTTGTTGTTGTTGTTGTTATTATTATTATTATTATTATTATTATTATTATTATTATTATTATTATTATTATTATTATTATTATTATTATTATTATTATACGATTGTATCACAGCGGCCAGTTGATTCGCCGGATTTGGCATTGATTACTAGTCGGGCCCCACCCAGGGGCCTAGGACGTCGTAACGTATTTTCTTAATATACGTGCAGTTCCAAGCAGTGCAGCTTTTTGCATTTGACTGATGGTGATTTTGTCAAGTTTTAACTGTTTTAAATGTAATTCCAGTGCTTTTGGAATAGCACCCAGTGTGCCGATGACCACTGGAATTACCACTGCTGGTTTGTGCCATAATCGTTGGATTTCAATTTTTAAGTCCTGGTATTTCACGACTTTTTCATGTTCCTTCTCCTCGACCCTGCTATCACCTGGTATTATTATTATTATTATTATTATTATTATTATTATTATTATTATTATTATTATTATTATTATTAACTTTATTCATGAAACATGAAACTCAGCCAACTGAACATTCAAAAATGCATTACAATTACCATTGACTGGTGCTAATGGTTGATACGGTTTGCTGCCAGCATCATAGGTATCAACCAAATACCTTCTTAAAATATAAGATATTCTGAGTAGCACAGTTTTTTGCACTTCTGTTGGTGTTATTGCAGGAAGCTGCAATTATTATTATTATTATTATTATTATTATTATTATTATTATTAGTAGTAGTAGTAGTAGTAGTAGTAGTAGTAGTAAGATTATGATCATTATTTCCCCATATGCTAAAAAACCCATCCATTTCTATCCCATTAAAAAAAATCAGATCAGCAAGCACCTTTTGAAGAGGTCTCAAAAGTGCTTTTTCAAAAGGCAATTATCCCCCCCCCCCCAAAAAAAAAAAACACTTTGGGACAACCATGACCTGGATGATTGAAAATCTCCATAGACATTTAGCAATGCCCTTCGGAGGAGGTTATTTGGCAGATGCGTCTCTGAGTTATTATATTTAGCAATCCATATCTATTCTATCTTGGAGAATAGATTAGTATCTCAACTATAGAAAGAGCTACAAATTGATTATCTTTTAGTTAAAAACAAAAGTCTTTGTCACAGGTTACCATCTTCAGTTATCAAAAACTCCTGAGACGTAGAGAATCCCTGCTGAGCCTATTAAAGTAAATCAAAATTGGTGCATAAGCCCTTTTTACATTAATCAATACCATTGGTTTAATCCTTTCCACCTCAAAGAGAGCAGCTGTTCTACCTTATCTTTAGAAAAAGATCAACCACTGATCTGAAAAAATATAGATCCATTGATTTACTGCCTATTAAGAGGAAGTTACAGCTCTCTGAACAGGAATCTGTCCAACAGGAGGCAGATAGGTGATCTATTGATTTTTCTAATAGTATTTAAAGAGAATAGTTGAAGAGGAAAGGAAAGGAAAAAACCAGGGTTCTTAAAGAAATAATTTCATATTGTTTATATGAAATTGAAAGTAGCTTTTCATTTTATCCCCACAACCAAGTTATAGCAATTATTATACAATATAATTTCTCTCCCTGGAAAAGCAGACTGCAGAGTTATCAGTCAAGACTGGATTGCTGATCATAGGTTACTCAATTTGCATTTTGATGATCTGGTATATGGTATATGTTTTCCTAATCCAGGTCTGAATTTAAACATCTGCCAACCAACTTCTTCTATTATGGCTAATTGAGTATTTGAAAACTTTATTTAGCACAGTTGACTATAGTTTATCATTTTGTAGAACTGGTTAGAATTAGACATAAGGTCCCAGGGGAGGAGCATGTGAGATTTGTTAAAAAGTCAATAAGAGTTGAAATACTAAAAAAGGCAAGAGATGATTGATAGATAACAGAATATTTTTTAATATGGGAATTGTTTTATTAATGGTTAGAAAATAGAAGAAGAAATTAGAAATTGGGAGAATACTCTATATACATAACACAATACATTGTTATTACTATGTATATGTCAATATTGGAAGTTGAAAGATCATTACTATGTATGTGTAAATAATATTATTAGTATTATTATTGTGTATAAAGTAAATTGACCTGGACAATACAAAGAAAAAAGTATGTGTGTGAGTGAGTGTGTGTGTGTGTGTGTGTGCGTGCACTGCTTCCCATTTCTGTCTTTCGGCTCACTCCAGGAGACCATTCAGGCAGAAAACCATCTTTTATGTTGCCTTTGTTACATTTGTGTTGTATTTGTGCTGATAAATAAATAAAGAGAGACTAGTATAGATCTATTTCAAGCTATTCAGCTCTCATCAGCTAGCCATACCCTTACTGGGAATTGAACCTGGGCTGTATTACATATTAGGCAGTTGTATTAGCCACTAAGCCACAGGCTCTCCTCCTTTATCAAGTAAGCCAGGGAAATAGGTATGTATTGTGTCACAACCCCTGGTATGCCCAAATATGGGAGGGAGCACACTGCTTCCCTTTTCTGTCTTTCGGCTCACTCCAGGAGACCATCCCATATTTGGGCATACCAGGGGTTGTGACACAATACATACCCACAATACACAACATACATACATACATACATACATACATACATACATACATACATACATGTTTGTAATGGGTTGAGAATATTTAAAAATGATTTGGATAAAGTGCCACTTTTTACATAGGAGAACAAACCCACCAAGACTTGATTTAGCAGAGCATCTGCATTTAAAAGACAAAGGCCACTCTTTTGAAGACAGTAAAGTTCACATTTTGGACAGAGTGGACCACTAGTTGAAAGAGAAGTCAAAGAGGCCATCTATGTCAAAATTGAACAGCCCTCTCTCAACAGAGGGGCAGGGATACAACATCATCTATCTCTACAACACAGTCCTTTCAGCAGTTTCAAGAAGGCTCCACACTCATTTGCACTATTCAGGTGACACAAATAAACCTCCAGGTAGCCTCAATGACTCTCTAAAAGAATACAAATTGCCAGCTGTCTGCAAGGAGTATAAATCCTTCCATCCCTCACCATCCAGCCAAAACTGAAGAAGTTTCTTGGATGAGAAGCAAAATGTCTTCAAAGAAAAAAAACAGAAAGTCCATTTGCCTCTTGGAAAAGCACCTTTGGGACATGCCACTTATTATCCCATTTATTAGTCAATCACTCCAGCTAGGTGATTGTTCCAATGTTTCCTTGGTATTCGTTTAAAAATAGAAACAGATCTAGGTATCATCCGGGTAGTATTAATGAGCTCCAGTCCTCAAATCCTGGGTAGCTTTTCAAATGATTTAAAGAACCTAGGGGATTACATAAAGACCCAAGGTGCTCCATTAGAGCAGGGCTAGAAGGTGGGTGAATCACCTTCTGAGAATATTGTAGAATGATTAGAATCACTGTCAAATGTTATGCTGATATTCTGTAGCAACAGCTGTACTTTCTTGATTATGCATACTTAGATATGCATATTCAGATACTACAGACAAGTCAAAAATCTGCTGCAAGCCATAAACCTGCTAGACTACCAATCTATTGGGAATACAAAGAATACACAATGTGTAACAAAGTGCTTCTCAGACTCGTGGCCAAGATCAACTTGAGTGTATAGATTTGTGTATTAATTTGGGTTACATCATTGAAGCAATAGGAATCTGACAGATACTATGATTCAAGTCAGAATTGGTTTCTTAACATAATACATGCTAGTATTCAAGCATTTAATTTTGGAAGCGATTTGTATTGCTGAGGCCAAAACAAATCAGGATCATTAAGAATGTGGTATTTGGAATACCATAATAAAATCCATAGCTACCACAAATAGGTGTGCACACATGGCTAGATAAATTATAATTGCACAATTTTTCTGAGCATGCAGCTAGCAATCTGGTGACATACAACCTGGATAGAGAATCCTACTTCATTATTTGGACTACTGAAGATGCTGACATTTCTAATATTCTTTCTGTAATAGATCAGCAGGACAAAACCAAAATGCCAAATGTTTGTCTTTCCATTTCCTGGACACGTTTTTAAAAAGCAAAAAAACAAAATGTTCCCACCCATTACACACACTCTGGGTGGGATATAATTTAAGTCAGTGCCATGTAGCATGGGCTGAGGTTGTGGTAGGACAGCAGCAGGATTGATTTGGAGACTGCACTTCAACATCATGTCCTCATCCCTCTGTGCCCCCTTTTCTGAGCTGTCTGGAGGACAGTGGAACATCTTTCTGATAGAAGAAAAGACCGTGGAAATGTTCATAAACTTTAAGAGAGAGAATTTGATGTGGGCTTTCCTTCTGAGACTGCAGCCCTCTCTCTCTCCCATCTTGAAGGCTGCTATTTCCCATGGCATGGGAAAGGACAGCCCACTGACCACAGAGTGGGGAGGCAGGTATGTTGCTATGGAAAGGGGTCAAACAGAAGTGGGAAGACCCCAGCCTCTTTCTAAAGCTGTACTTCTGTACTGTACTTCTAAGAAACTATCCAGCTTGCAAATAACAATGCGTGTGTTGGAGGAAGAGGGAAACATCATTTGCATATCAGCACAGACAACTTGAAGTTATATGGCTTCAACTGGGCAAGGGATGGGATGAAGGATGCATCAGGTGGGTGTGTCCTTAAGAGACAATAAGTGAGTCATTTTTAAATTTGCAGACCCTGGGCAACACACAGTTAGTCTCATGTTGTCCCTATGTCAATGCTTCAGGGTAGATCAAACTAGGAAACCAAAGTTATGAATACTAGTATTACTTTTATTATATGATTATAGTAATAGAATCTTGCAAGTGTGAATGTGCTTCCTTTCTCTCCATCTTTATCCTAAAGAGAACTAGATAGGGGGTCAAGCTTGAGATTTTTTCTCAAATTACACTGCTGCTTTGGACTCATGTTTCTTTTATCTGACCATTGCTTTGGCTGTACCTCCTGTTCTACGAGGTTATTCTCACATACACCCTGAACCCCATTCTAATTGAAAATACCCTTTACGAAAGATCAGGTTGGAACAGTAACAGGGGTGGAATTCTACCAGTTCAGACTGGTTCAGGTGAACTGATAACTCTGACTATCAGCTGGGAGTGAACCAGTGGTGGGATACGATCGGTATGCCCTGGTATGGGTGTACCGGTGCCTGCTGGTAGCACCAGGTACCGTTCTGGTATGGTTCTCCGGAGAGCCCTAGTGGTGGACACCCGGCCCTGTTGCAGCGGGATCCGGAACCCACCACTGGTGCGAACCAGTTCGCTTTGACTTTCAGCTGGGCCAGCCTGTCTGTCCCAGTGTTATGCTCCCCTATATTCCCTTTTCTGAAGCCCAGCTGATAGGCATGGCAGAGTGGACTGCTATGTCTCAGCTGTTTTCCTCCCCAGCAGTAATGCAGAAGGTAGTTTCTCTGTAAACTGTGCATGCTCACACAGTGAAGCATGCACTCAGCGAACTGGTTGTTAAACCAGTAGGATCCCAGCCCTGACCAGTAAACATAGTCTACGTCTACCCTGGGAAAAGAAAATGATAGAGAAATTAGGGAGTGTCAAACTAGGGACAAGAATGCCAAGAAAAGAAAATGGTGGCTTCAACTGTTTTTCACCCAGATCCTACTCCACATTTTCCTGAAATCTTTCCATTTTAAACTTGCAGGAATGTGACTGTGGAGAAAAAGTTCTCCACTTCTGATTGTGGAGTCCAAATGGGGAGACACGAGAGGGAATCTTTTGGACAAGTAAGTGGAAAGCAGGGAGGAGAAATGAGCATGGAAAAATTGGCACCAAAGATGCTTAAGTTAACTTTTAAAATATCAATCCATGAGTTTAAAGTAAAACAAAAGCACACCCCAGCCGAAAGGGAAACCCTAACAGCTGCTAATTATTGTTGATGCATCTAAAGAATTTCCTTTATAGTCACAAGGAGAGTTTAGGAAACAGGAGAATTGATTTGATAATCTGCCATGTTAGAAATGTTTCTACACAAACACATATGTCCGTTTTAAAATTTAAGCTATACTGTAAGAATTGGCACAGGCAGAATCTCTGCTTGTGAAGCCACTGTGTTTCATGAGCAAATGGCGGTAGTCCATAATAGATCACTCAGATCACACATCTTATGGTTATGCCTACCATTGGCTTATTGTGGATTCCCATCTGGATTACGAATCACGTGGATAATTGTGGCAAAAGTCATGAGGCCATCCTGCCTGTAAAAAAAAATCTTCCCTAGGTTCCAGCAAAGAAGATAACCTCACTCCATGAAAAATTTGTTAACAATTTCATCCATTTGGTAGGGAATATTCAATATTCTATTGAGGAGAATAGAAAATACTCCATATTCAAAAGGGAATATTCTTTACGCACAGGGAGCGACCTCAAGCACCATGGTCTAGGGTGCACATTGACTTTGCTGGCCCAGTTCTTGGCCAGACATTTCTCATAGTTGTGGACGCCTACTCGAAATGGTTAGAGGTAGCCCTGATGACCTCCACTACGGCAGAAGCGGTCATCAAGGTGCTACGGAGACTTTTCTTCATGCACGGCCTGCCTGACGTCTTGGTCTCGGACAACAGGCCCCAATTCCGGAAGGCTGGAAAAGGGCCCATTTCTGGCCTCTGGAGCCTGGGGAAAGCAGTTTTCACCCTCCCAGAGGCTCGAGGAAAGCCTCCAGAGCCAGGGAAAGGCAAAAACGCCCCCCGCCAACATGTTGCAGGAGGCAGACTAGGCCACGCCCACCACACCCACATCCACCCAGCAACTGGGCAGAGAACTCGTTGCTGAAAATTTTCAAGCCCATCCCTGGTTTTACCCAGCTTGTTTTGGTAACAGAGGGTTTTAATAGGCAGGTCTACCATTTTGTGGAAACAAATTGGCAGTGAGGTGGGCATCCTTTCATTTGATAAGAGTGCTTTAATTCAGCAAGAGGTGTCTAAAATCTCATATCCCAATGCCCTTCCAGAACATTTTTGTATGTAGAACAGAAAATGACAGAGAAAATGCTTTTGTGTGGCCTCCCAACTATCAACTGTGCTAACATTGATTTTTAAATGAGTTGGTTTAAGTTGCCAGATTTGCATGGAAAAAATAGCTAAAGTCACAAGACGACTCCAAAAATCTTGAGGAAGAAAAAAGTTGACCTCTATTTTAGTTTACTGGTCTGGGATACTGATTAAGGAAAAACAACTTTCTGCCATTGGAGGAAAACAGGGCAAAAGTTATCATCATACTGAGATAGTCTGCTTCCAGTGGACACAAAAACCTGACATGAAAAAAAAAAGTCAAACCGGCTGATAATAGACAGGAAGGATTAGTGTTGACACAACAGGCCTGACCGCATCCCCTTCTCCCCCCCCCCCCATATAACTGAACCTGATCTACAGCTGTGTCTGTCTGAAATCACCATTCAGCTGTATGAACAAGGGAAGCACAGGCAAAGATATCGGAAATATGGCGCACTGGGATATTCTTGAGCCTAATTGGGCTGACAGCTCTGACTCCAATGGTGGGCAATGTTTATTTACTCATTGTTGTATGATGAGCAACTAGAAAGGTATGCCGGCTTTAAACCAAGCTGATCTTGGTCCAAATGCTGTCTGGCTCCAGACTCAGTAAACTCGGACAATACAGCAGAAAAACTTCCTCTTTGCCATCGCTTTTAAGTCTCTCCTGGCACAGATATGTAATGACCTCAGATCACAGTTGAAACTAATAAAGAATTTGTCTTCACAAAAATGCAATGTGCTTGCATAAGACTACATAGATGTAAGTAACAGTAGCAAAAATACTGATAAATGTTGATATGACTAAGCAGCCTTTCTTGTGATTTAATTGCATTTATACAGCACCCACCCCCACCCCAAAACAGATACTTACATTTTATTGATACAAGTAGAAAAGATAGGAACATAATCACAGAATACCCAACAATATTTTTGTCAAATATTCTAACAGCAAAAATATATGTTAGGAGATTTTTTTAAAAAACTGAACTTTAATAGAAAAGCATATATATATATCTCAAGGACAAAAATGACTCACGTTTTTGCAAATACTAAACAGGGCAAATGCGAAAGGAAACACAAATTGTCCTCTGTAAGATGTACAAAACCACTGTCCAGACTGGGATCTGGCAATGGATCTGCTAGAGGCCAAGAACAAGGTATAAGCCACCCAGAGCTCTCTCTTATCCTCTCTTTCTGGAAATAGACAATAGACAGGCATTATACAAGAGAGTCACTGCTTGTGTGTCTGAGATTTCTGCTGACATAGCAATGTTCAAAATGCTGATAAGTCAAGTTCATTTGGAAAATGTGCAGATATTGGCCAAGCGGTGTCAACCCCAAAGAAATTCCCCAATGAATTAAGTTAACAACTACCAACATTAATAATAATAATAACAACAACAGAATAACAAGAGTTGGAAGGGACCTTAGAGGTCTTCTAGTCAAACCCCCTGAACAGGAGACCTTCTACCATTCCAGACAAGTGGCTTTTAAAAGCTTCTAGTGATGGAGTACCCACAACTCCTGAAACTAAGCCGTTGTACTGGTTAATTGTTCTCACTGTTAGGACATTTTTATTTAGTTCTCTCCTTGATTAGTTTCAATCCATTGTTTCTTGTCATGTCAGACACCAATTTGGTGTAGGGGTTGAGACCCCAGGCTGGAGTCCATGAATTCTAATCCCATTATAAGCACAAAGTCAGGTGAGTGGCCTAGGGTCAAAGTCACTCTTTCTCCATCGTAGGAAGAAAAAGACAATGGCAAGCCACTTCTGAAAAGAAAAACACATCAAGAAAATTGCAGGGACTTGTTCTGACACAGGATACAGTTTGGTCTAGTGGAGAAGGTGCTAGCCTATGTAGAAACCAGGAGACTGTGAGTTCTATTCCCACCTTAAGCTTGAAAGATGGTGGGTGGCTTTGGGCCAGTCATTCCCTCTCAGCCCAACTCACTTCACAGGCTTGTTGTTGTGGGGTAAATCGGAGGAGGAAGTCGTATCAGGTAAGTTCTCTACTTTGAGTTATTCATAAAAATAATAAAGATAAGATATACATACATACATAAAATAAATATTAGCTTAATCATGCATCCAGAAAATTACAAAAGAAAATAGGTACAGTTGCTTTGAATGACAGTGACATTGGCAGGAGCCCTGTCACTTTAGAGCACAAGTTAACTTCCTATTTGTTTTGAGGACAGTTGGAATGTGGAGACCACATAGAGAGGACATGCACATTGCACAGTTACCTGAAATTGAATCTGTTACAGTTTGCAGCTGGTGAAAATCTTTCAGGACTGATGTCATTTGCACTAATAGGCCCCTGGTCACCATATTTTGTATCAGATGGTATTCCTTCAGACTTTTAAAGGAAGCCTACACATAGAGCACATTGGAGTAATCCAGTTGAACTGTAACCCAATGATAAATCACTCTTACCAAATCTGACCAATTAGGAAATTAGGTTGTATTTGTGCCAGCCCACTTTTCACCTGACAATCTATTGACAGCGTGGCATCAAGGAGCATTCCGAAATCTATTGTTTCTGGGTTCACAGGTTTTGGTTCAGTCCCTGAATCTATTTTTCTCCTTACCAATAGCATTTTCCTCTTCCTTTTAGCTTGTCTGCTTCATTCGGACCATTACTGAAATTGGCTCCCATTCTGCAATATGTTCCTTCATGCAGATGTGTGAAACAACATAAGGGCAATAAAGAACCCTGTGGGATACCACAGTTCTATCCTCTGTGGCAAACTGTGATCTCCCAGTGTGAAGCCTGCAAGGCTGGCAAACTCAGGAAAGGTGAACCACAGGGATTTCCAAAAATATCTTTACTGCTTAATAAGGTGATGTAACTGAAGCTCAAAAGCTCATCAAAGCAGTTCTGCCACTCAACATATACCTAGCATAGTGCTTCTCCTTCCCTTTGGATGAGATACCTCATTTGTAATTTTCCTCCTCTCTCCCCCCTCCCCCCACCGCAACTTCCTAGGGACAGCTACACATTCCATTACACCCACCAGCAACATCTGGAATATTCCAGTAGAAAGAACTGGAACCACTGTTAAACATTGGCCCAAGGGCTGACCCCACCAGACCACCCAAAAGAATATCATGCTCGTTGGATAAAATGACCTGAACCCCACATTAAGCATTAGGTAGGACTACTGCAAATGTATTATTCTAGCCAAACACTATAGCCTTCAGCCAAATTAGCCGTCTTCTATAATAGGAGATAATGGATTATGAGCATGTAGATTATATAAAGAGACATAGGCCATCCATATCCAAACAAACATTAATTTTCTTGGAGGAATTAGATGAAACTGCCCAATTAATTATATAAAAAGCTGACTTTCAGCAAGTGTTTAAAAGTCATAGAGTCTTTCTGAATGAAATTTAGAATAAAGACCAAGTTATTTCGGCTTACACTTTGAGACAATGTTCACAAGTGAAGTTTCACCTCCTTGAGCTTTGGATGAAACCACTTCAGATGCTGACTTTTTTGTTTCGTTTTTTTTTTGCACTGAAGCATAATAATTGCTCATTGAAGTTCAAATTATTAATCTACAAGTGTGGCTTTCCAAAAACTTCTCACCTGGACTTTTGCACTATATAGGCACTGTTTCCATTCAAACATAAGGTGATGACTTCTGCAAGGAGCCATGGTGGCGCAGTGGCTAGAGTACAGTATTGCAGGCTACTTCTGCTGACTGTAACTGCCTGCAATTTGGCAGTTCAAATCCCAGGCTCAAGGTTGACTCAGCCTTCTGAGGTGGGTAAAATGAGGACCCAGATTGTTGTGGGCAATACGCTGACTCTGTAAACCACTTAGAAAGAGCTGTAAGGCACTGTAAAGGAGTATATAAGTCTAAGCACTATTCCTAATTCTATTGCTACATGTTATTGATCAAGACAAAAAATTAAATGAAAACCAAAGGTTTTCATCAGCTGCCTGATTTATATCCCCACAGAAATTGCAAGCTTCTTCTCAGAACTGTAATTAAGTTATAGATTTTTTGTTGTCATAGATTTTTGTTGATCTATGTCAAGAGTGTCAAACTCGCCATGTCATGTTGGCATCATGTGACGTTTTGTGACATTTTCCCCATTCGTGGAGCTAGGGTGGGTGTGGCCTGTGTGTGAAGCATCCAACCTGCGAGCCGCCAGTTTGACACCCCTCTATACATTCAATGTTCAATGTGAAGAATATAGCCAGAATAAACTTCTGTCAATCTCCAGCAAAAAAAAGTAACTAAGGATTTTTCCATTTCCATATATAGTCCTTTTTCTGCAAATCATCATCATCAAAAACATTATCATCATAATCATCTCCTGGTTTATGCTTTAGGTGACCAAGGACATGATTAAATAATTATATATTGGCTGCTATATTACACAGTTTGGCCGTAAATAATGAACAAATATTCTATATACCAAACGAATGACCCATTGGGATCCCCATATCAAAACAACTTACCTTATGTGGGGTCAGAACTGGAAAATAACATTTAACACAGCACAGCACTTAAAAAAAATGGTTTGGTTGAGATCTGCATATGTGGGAACTGATTGGGGTAGATTGCCGGGATGACACCGAAAAATAATTTTATCATATTTATATCTTAAATTATTGTATTCTATTCCAATTTCATTTTAGACTGTATTTTATTCCAATTCCATTTTAAATCATATTTTATTCCAATTCAATTTTAAATTGTATTTTATCAAATTCCATTTTATATTGCTTTTATCAAAATTTTAGTAATAATTTGTTTCTGGAACTTTGCACTTTGATTTGGCCCAAGGGCTAATCAATAAAGACTCAATGTCAATGAACAAATATCCCAGCAATGAACTATTAGCTCAGGACCACCTAGAAAACACTCACAGGCATTCACAGATAAAGTCTGTGTTCACACAAGATGCTTAATTAAGGCATAGGAGATTCACACAAAGTAGTAAGCTTGGTTAAGATTAATCATAGTTTGTTTTCTGTGACTACCCAGTTCTTTGGCTTAGTTTATGGTTCAGTGGATTACATGGTCCTGACATATTGTTTGATTTAATAAAAACCAGAGAAATAGTTGTGTGAATGCAGCCGCAGAATACTTGTATATAAAATTTAGAATCAGCAGATTGAAATACCCAGAGAAAGATGCCTATATCCTTCTGGGCTCTTCTTCTATACAGACCAGAAGAGGGTTGACCTGGAAGAAAGAATTGTCACCTCTTATATCTAAGAGACTTTCTGTACCTCAGCAAGATTTACAGCCCGATAATACTTGAATAACTTTTGCTTGTTTATCTGTCAGTCTGTAAACATACAGCCAACAACATAAACATCTTGATAGTTTTTTTTAAAAAAATAAATAAAGTCAGCTTTCAATCACCGAAGCTTTTACAATGCATTATATTTGGACAGAAAGTGCATGCATCCCTGTAGAACGCCCTACTCAGAGAAAATTACAGTGATTTGCAAAGACTCCAGTCCTCATGGATGCAGCCTATTCCCAGCCCCAGCATTTTACGGCATGCAACAATTGCGTTTTGGGTGCTATCCCCTCCCCATTAGGGATTGTTCACTTGCCTTCGTATAGACTCTGAGAACTCTTACCATCTGGGGCTTGGAAGAACTGCGGGGAACTATTTGAACTCCCCCCCCCCTGCCGCTATGAATCATCTGCTCACCCTCTTATGGACTTTGAAGAACTGCCTAACCCCTACTATGGGCCCTATTTATTTTTAGCTACTTCTACCTATTTCTTTCTCCATCCTTCCTTTTCCCATTTTGTTATCTTGGTTGCCGTTCGTTATGATTTTTACGGGTAGACTTATTTAACACCTCAGCACCCAGAATCCATCTTTAGCCCGGTGTATTTACTATTTACCATTTGTCATGTATGCGAGGTCTGACCTTATTTTATTGCGAGATTCCCCCCTCTCGCAGTTATGTCCTCCTGCCCTTTCTAGGACCCACCTCGAGGACGGGTTTATTAACCCAGAGAGGTGGAGGAAGCGCACATTGAGGGGTTTTTTAATAAATTCTTTTTTAAAAATTGTAAGGGGTTCTAGGGGGGGGGAACCGGTTAGGAGGGATGGTAGAGCCAGGCACTTAGGTGTGGTCGAAAGAGGAGGGAGCGGAGTGGGGGAGGAGAGGGAAGATAGCATTCCTGTTCAGGGCTCCGTAATACCAACGGTCGTGGGGAGGGGCAGGTGTGAGGACAACTTAAGAGCGCGTAGTCGGTTGGGAGACCGGGGCTTTTGGTCATTCCCGGTCGTTTGTACCAACCCCTGCATACTAGGTGGTCAGGATCTACAGACCCAAGGCCTGAGACTGCTGTTATGCAACGCGAGGTCCGTTGTCAATAAGGCCCCCCTCATCTACGATCTAATTTTGGAGGGGGAGCCGGACCTCGCCGGAATAACCGAGACCTGGTTGGGCCACGAGGGAGGTCTACCCCTTGTGGAAATGTGCCCACCAGGTTATCGAGCATTTCACCAGCCTCGGGCCCAGGGAAGGGGCGGTGGGGTAGCAGTGATTATCCGGGAAGACTTAGAGCCGAGAGAGTTCACCGTGCCGCAGACATCCGGGTGTGAGTCCCTCATCGTGAGATGGGGCCCAGGGAGGCAGTTGGGCCTGCTGATAGTATACCTGGCTCCTCGCTATACGTCAGCGGCCCTGCCCGAACTCCTGGAGCTGATCTCATCGGTGGTGGTTGAGACCCCCAAACTTTTAGTGATGGGGGATTTTAACCTGCCGTCGATGGGAGAAGCGTCTGAGGGGGTGCGGGAGTTCATGGCTTCCATGACAGCCATGGACCTGACCCAGTTAATTCAGGGCCCTACTCACGAGGGAGGCCACACCCTGGACCTTGTTTTTGTCTCTGGCCAGTGGACGAGTGATCTGGGAATAGGGGATCTAGACATTATTCCCCTGTCATGGTCGGATCACTCACTTCTCCGGCTGGACTTCCCTGGTGCTACCCCCCGCCGCGAGGAGGCGGAACTGGAAGGTATTAGATGGTTCCGCCCCAAGCGCCTGATGGAACCAGATAGGTTCCAGACGGAACTTGGGCCACCTCCTGTGGACCTGACCCGCCCCCGGGTGGAGGACCTGGTGGACGCATGGAATAGTGCGACTACCGGGGCCCTAGACCGGGTGGCGCCTTTGCGGCCTCTCCTGCGGCGACGAACCACCCTGGCACCTTGGTTTACCGAGGAGCTAAGGGTGATGAAACGCCACAAGAGACGCCTAGAGAGTCGTTGGAGATCCTCCCGTTCCGAATCTGACCGAGCACAGGTACGAGCATATTTGAAGACGTACCTTGTGGCATTAAGAGCGGCCAAACGTCAACATTGTGCCGCTCTTATTGCGTCTGCAGATAACCGCCCTGCCGCCCTGTTTCGGGTGACCCGCTCCCTCTTGTCTGAGAGACCACGGGAAGCCCCACTACAGGGCAGAGCAGAGGAGTTTGGGAAATATCTACAGGACAAAGTCGCTCAAATCCGGACGGGATGGGCCCCTTTCAGTGGTCCAGTAGAGACGCCCGTGGCGAGTCTTGAGGGACCGCTTTGGGAGGAGTTTGACTCGGTTGCCATCGAGGATTTGGACAGGTTGCGTGGACGTCTGCGACCCACCACATGTTTATTGGACCCGTGTCCCTCCTGGCTTGTACTGGCATCCTGGGAGGTTACGCGCGACTGGCTCCTGGGCCTGGTGAACGCCTCGTTGGGTGAGGGGTCCCTACCGGCCGCCTTGAAAGAGGCGGTGGTGAGGCCCCTGCTCAAGAAGCCTTCCCTGGACCCAACGGACCTAGTCAATTATCGTCCAGTCTCCAACCTTCCTTTTTTAGCGAAGGTTGTAGAGAGTGTGGTGGTACAGCAGTTCCCTCGTCACCTGGAGGAAAATGATTATCTAGACCCGCGCCAGTCCGGCTTCCGACCCGGGCACAGCACGGAGACGGCCTTGGTCGCATTGGTTGATGATCTCTGGAGGGCCAGAGATAGGGGTTGTTCCTCTATCCTGGTCCTATTAGATCTCTCGGCGGCGTTCGATACCATCGACCATGGTATCCTGTTGCACCGGCTAGAGGGGCTGGGAGTCAGGGGCACCGTTTTACGGTGGTTTGGCTCCTACCTCTCTGATCGGACGCAACGTGTGTTGGCAGGGGAGCAGAGTTCGACCCGGAGGCTACTCACATGTGGAGTGCCACAGGGATCGGTGCTCTCGCCTCTCCTGTTCAACACATATATGAAACCGCTGGGCGAGATCATCCGTGGTTTTGGGGTGGGATATCATCTGTATGCTGATGATACTCAGCTATACATTTCCACCCCGAACCACCCCAATGAGGCCGTCGAAATGATGTCCCGGTGTCTGGAGGCCGTACGGGTCTGGATGGATGGCAACCGACTAAAACTCAACCCTTCCAAGACGGAGTGGCTGTGGCTTCCGGCCTCCCGGTTCAACGAGGTGCTTCCATCTCTGGCCATTGGGGGCGTCCAACTAGCCCCCATGGAACAGGTGCGCAATTTGGGCGTCCTCCTAGATGCCCGGCTGTCCATGGATGACCATGTAACAGCCGTGGCAAGGGGGGCGTTCCATCAGGTCCGCCTGATGCGCCAATTGCGCCCCTTATTGGACCGGGATGCCCTACGCACAGTCACCCATGCGCTAGTGACGTCTCGCCTGGATTACTGCAATGCTCTCTACATGGGGCTTCCCTTGAGATGCACTCGGAGACTACAGTTGGTCCAGAATGCGGCCGCGCGGGTGATTATGGGGAGGACTAGATACTCCCCTGTAACACCTCTCCTGCGCGAGCTGCACTGGCTTCCTGTGGTCTACCGAGTGCGTTTCAAGGTTTTGATTATGATCTTTAAAGCGCTTCATGGCACAGGGCCTAGTTACATGCAGGATCGCATCCTGCCCCACACATCCCTACGACCAATTCGCTCACACAGAGAGGGACTTCTCCGGGTGCCGTCCGCCAAACAGTGCCGGGGGGCGACACCCAGGAGCAGAGCCTTCTCTGTGATGGGCCCAGCCCTGTGGAATGACCTCCCCCGTGACATCAGGATTACTTCCGATCTCCGCTCCTTCCGTGTACAGCTGAAGACCCACCTCTTTCAATTATCTGGCCTGGCTCAATCGTAATTTCTCTTATTCCTCCTAACTGTTTTTTAAATGTCTTTTAAACGTTAAATTTTTAATTGCATATTGGGTTCTTACAATTGGGGTATTTTAATGTTGATTTTTAACTGTCTATATGATGTAATTTGTTACCTCCTCCGTGTCCGTGTCCGTGTATGTGTATGTGTGTTTTGTATGTATGTCTATGTGCTTTTATATATCCTCTATGTTTTATATGCTCCATTGTACGCCGCCCCGAGTCCTACTTGGAAAGGGAGCGGCTAATAAATTCAAACTTATTATTATTATTATTATTATCTCTTTTATTTTTTTCCTGGTCTCTGTATAACCCTTTTGCTGTTTTTCTGGCTGTCTTTATTTGTCCTATCTGAGACACCAGGTTGGAATCCAGCCATCATGGAAATCCCCAACTCAGCCATTCTGAGTGAGAACAACATAGACTGGGAGCTAAGGTTTCATTTGTATGTCATAGTTTTAATACTCTTGGCGGACTTTGGGAAACCTCATTGAAGTTCTTCCTGGCTAGAGACTGTTCCTACCATTTCCCGGTTCAGAAACCATCCTTCCTACTCTTCCCACAGTCAAGGAAGAATCTGCCACAATTCATTTGTGATACTTTCCTAAATTGGATGAGACGGGATCAAGTTCCACATACAAGGGGTCAGAGAGTGTACTTATTAACCAAAGGGGGAAGAAATCCTCTTGTGCAATCGCACACTTCAACAGCAGCCAAAGTCTATGCTGTAGGAAATTTCCAATCAAAAAGGAAATGTTAATTGCTTCAGTAATGGTTGGTTCTCATGCTTTCAGAGATAAGTAACAGAAATGTGATACATCAGAACATCTTTTTTGGTCTTGAAGATCTTCAGGTGTGCCAAAGGAAACACAGCCTGAATACTTTCTAGCATTGATAAACTAGAGTCTCTCTCTTTTTTTAAGAAAATATGCCCTGTTCAAACAGCATCTAAGGTCAATTATCAGACTCACAAAGAATAAACTAACTCCCTGGTTAGAATGGAAAGTAAAAGAGAGTTCTCACTGATTGTATGATGCATTAACACTTGATAAACAGAAATTGTGTCCAGATTTGAAGAGTAACAAGAAAAGAAGATTCCCTTCTGCCAGGAATTTACAGTCTCCAATTGAAACCGGAAGATTTTCTTTTAGGAAATCTTGGGGGGAAAGCCAGGGAACTTTGTTTGTCTACATGATAATTGCAGCAAAATTATATTATGTGCAGAAAAGACTTGACACTTCACACAACGGATGGTGACAATGATGGAAGTTGTTGAAATGGCCAAATTGGCATCTTTGATCAGAGAAAAGACATGAAGTTTAATGCTGACTGGAAACCCTTTATAGATTTTATTGGGCTTTTGGGCTTTGTCTTTTCTTTCTTTTCTTGATTCTTGTTTAAAACATTAATAACATTTTAAAAAGGAATTTGCAGTCTCCCGTACAGAAGAAGCTACTGGCAGAGGGAAGACCATGGAGTTAAGGAGAAAAAAGGGAAGAATATTTATTCACAATTCAATTATAGATACCATTTAATTTCAGTAGGAAACTGGAGCTAAAGGGCTGAGCCACAAGCTTTGAGGGGAATTATGCGCTCTAAATAGTGAAGCTGCAAGTTTCGTGTGTCTAACTATTAAAATATAAATCACTGGGGTTTTTGTAATGCTCTCTTAACATTTGAGATAAGTATTGCAACATATGGATTATTTTCCACTTAAGTTAACCCTTCCCATAAGCGAATGATTCTTTGTCATTTCCATTCCCCCACTTGAATTGAGATTCTTTCTCTGAAGGTGGAAATGTTCTATCTTTTTCTTCAAAACATTAGGAGTTTCAACAATTAAAAGTTGAGGTTAAACATAACTAATTTTGACATGGCAAATCCAAAATGTAATCAGGTGCTTGAATTGAACTGAAAAGAAAACTAAATGCAATCATTTTTCAGACTGAATGGACTTCACTTTTTCAATTGAAACCAACAAATTATTATTGTTATCATCATCATCATCATCATCATCATCATCAACTTGAAACTTAGTCAACTAAACACTGAAAGATGTATGACAAATATTATTGACTGGCGCTGATGGTTGATACGGGTTGCTGCTAGCATCCTAAGTATCAACCAAGTATCTTCTTAAAATGTATGATGGTCCAAGTAGCGCAGTTCTTTGCAGTTCTGCTGGTGCTGTTGCAGGAAGTTGTAATTTCTTGATGTATTTTGTAAAATTCTTGGACATGGTGCCAAGTGCCCTGATGACAATGGGTATCACTGTCACATGTTTCATCGCATAGTTTCGATAGCCAGGTCATGATATTTTGTCATTTTTTCCAGTTCTTTTTCTTCGACTCTGGTATCTCCTAGTACAGCAATATCAATAAATTGTACCAGTTTTCAATAACTGTGAGATCTGGCATATTGTATTCTAAATGATGATCCGTCTGTATTCAAAAATCCCACAAGATCTTCACCTTCTCATTTTGGACAACTTTTTCCACTTTGTGTTCCCATGACTTTTCTGATAAAGGTAAGTCAAATTATTATTGTTGATGTTGTTGTTATTATTCATTGTACAGTCAATCAGATGTTCAGACTGGGTTTGACATTTTTGTCTACTTATCGTGTCCTTACCAAGGATCTGGGATAGGCAAATCTGGATATTTGACTGTGTTACAGATATCACAGGATAGAAGCTGTTCCAAGTAAAGCTGCCTTCTCCAATTGACTGGTGGCAAATTTGTCAATGCCTGTGGTGTTCAAGTGGTGCTCCACTTGTTTTGGGATTGTTGTTGTTGTTGTTGTTATTGATTTAATCTTCAGTTCGATTCATAGTCTGAGACTGGTAAAGACTTAACAGTTATATTTTATTATTACAATACAATTATTATTATAATATTAATATCAATATATTATTATTACTGTTGTTATTTATGCTGTTATTGCAAACAAAGGCAATGAATACACATTACACAACAAAGCACAATAGCATCTTAGTCTAATAAATGTACTATGACAAAAGCTTCACAGGCATTGGATTAATATTTCTAAATGTAAAGTGTTTATTGTAAATTATGCACACAGAAATGTTTTACTATGCAGATATATTGCATCAAGGTTAAAAAGGATATCAGTTCACAGAATAACTGCAATATACTCCTAGATCTCAGGATTTTACTTGAACTTTTCTTCCAAAGTATACCAATATTATTTCTATTGTTAATCTTTAATAATAACCAGAGATTGCAAAAATTTATAATAGGAAAAATGGAGAAATCCAAGAATGCTCAATAATTAGATAATTTTAGATTACACATCTACGTAAGGAATATGTTACTGGAGAGGGTACTTGATTCAAGTTAGGGAAGATCATAAGCATAAAGAACACTAAAAATTTATTCTACAGTAGAATATTTTGAAAGTTGTAAGGTGCTAGATAAGTTTTTGTTATTGCAAAAAAAATATCACAATCTAAAAAATGAGTCAACAATATTAATATCAATGTATTATTGTTATTGTTGTTATTATAAATAAAATTTATTTATTTATTTACTGATAAACTGTATTTTTAGACTTTGAAACAACAAGGGGAGCAATGAGTCCCATACGGACAATATTGGAATCTGATCTAAATCCCTAACAATTTCTCATTCATTCATTCACTTCTTCATTTCCCCCCCCCCCCCGCCCCCAAGATATAGCCTACTTTTCCCACTGATGCTACAATGACCTGGAATTTCCCAAACAGCTTATAGGCGGCAGGTTTTCCCACCTGGATCCCTATTTGAGAGAGGATGGGAGATTGGAGTGACAGGTTTTCATTACAGTGCATTTCAAAGAGATCAGTTCCTGCGCTGAAAGACAAGCCCAAGGCGGTGTTTTATAGAGCAGAAGATATTAGGAGGGACCAATTATCACCTAAGTAGTTCTCACGGCTTTGGGTTGGCACTGCATGCCAGGTTGTACATTAAGTTCTTTCACTTCATTTTGCTCCGTTTAGTCAACATTCTCAAGTGGTTGCTTTGTCAATTGTTCCCCTTGCTGATGTTTCAACAGCCGATCACTCCTTGATGCCAGCACAGCCTGGCTAATAAGAAATAGACCAGTGGGAAGCCTGAGACTGAAAGACAGTTGTTACAGCATGGAATAGTAAGCAGTTGGTGTAGGGAGGTAGAGAGAAAGAAAGACAAGGAAAGGATCATTAATTTTTTTTACTAAATCCTTCATTTCTCCTCCCCTCCTGGAATACAATATTATTCTGTTCCACTGCAAGACTATTGCATGAGAGCAGATGTGCAGTTGGCATAGGTTGTCTCTCCTTTTCCACTATATTTGCAACATCCACTAGTGTACACCAAAGGCTAGTTGTAAAAGAAATGTGAGCCTCCCCCGGTATTCATAAGAATGATGTACTTGGTTCCTAAAGAAATGCATGGAGAAAGAAGCTGCTTGTGGTGACATTTTCCTGTGTATACCTTGCTCAGTCCGCCTTTTTCCCATTAACCTTCAATATTGGTTGTTTGCTTCCATCAACTCAAGAAATGAAACAGCAAGATAAACCACAGAGGTCTCCAACAGAGGTGTGCCCTGGGTTGGACTGCAAAAACCATTTCAAAAATCCTGTCCACCCTAATTAATAATGCGGTGGTGGATGGGATATTGTATGCATTGGTTTACATTCCATGAATCTGTTTTAGACATTGCTCTGGCTTGATCTCTTTGTTCTAGCCCTCCTACTTTTGGAAATGTTTCTCCTGGCCCACCATGTCAAATGCTCGAATTGTGCAGTCCAGGAACATGCTTGTTACTTTATGGATCTCCCCACAAGTGCAAATTCAAATTTTGCTACTCCAGGGAAGAAAAAAGTTCTCTATTCAGAATAAAACTAGATACAAATTCTGCTAATCCAGAAAAAGGAATGCTATCACTCAAAATAAAAATAAAACTGCATTTCTTCAGCCCTAGTAATCCATCTAGCACAATTCTTACCATCAACACTTTCAGAGGAAAGATCTGAGGGTGAAGCCTGATCTACATGGAAAAAAAAAACATGTGGAGAATCTATTAGTGCAGGATCCATTTCCAATTTTTGTTGTTTCCTTTTTATAGACAAAAATCAGAAGCTGTTGTCTCTCCTATTTGCTTAACTTGAACTTCCAGAAGAACTAACGCCAATGACTGAGGAGGAATCACAACAACATATACGGGCCAATATGCAACAATTTTGTGGTCACCAAAATGTTGCTGGCAATGTGATCTCTATTCTACATACTTATTTGGGTATGATTTTTCATTGAGGTCAATAAATTATGCTGTTTAGAATCCAATAGGTTAATCTATTTCAACAAATCCAGCCACAAGGATGATTAAATAAATGTATTGGGGTGTTTACATGGATTAGAACAGCCATATTCATGGTAACAACATAATCAAGATTCCCATCATTTTCTTCAATCTGCTTTTTTTTTTTTTAATTACCCAGTTCAGTCCTCAGCCCTGGCATTTCTTAGTGATTTTCTACCCAAGCCCTAAGCAGACCTGACCCGGTTTAGCTTTTTTCAAGAAAAGACAAAGTCAGCTAGCTGTTGCCACCTGGATTTCCAGGTTTCTTTTCTTTAAATATTGACAGATCATCCCAATCCATATGAACTGCCTCCTTTTGTCCCTAAATTCTAGCAGAGATGGCCTCTTAAATGTTTTTTTTCCCTAGGGATTTGTGGTAGAATAGGCTAACACAGAACATTCTTGATCCAAGTGGCCCAGATATAAAAGTTCCTCCCTGTTCTGTTTTGTTTTAGCCTATGAAATTTTTACCTCTCTTTAGGAGGTTAAAAGTTTCCCAGGCTTTTAATTTAATGTTTATGATTTTTTGTGCACTGTTTTTTGTGGGGGGTTTTGCCATGCTTTATTGGTTCAGCTATTATATGCCTTCAAATATATACAATTTGTCTGACTCTAGTTGCCAGTTTTAAAATTGTTCTTAACATATTTTTAATCATGTTCTGCTAGGAGATCAGTTTTAACACCAAAAATACTTTTCAGAAATTGTATAAATAAATACATGCATTAATAAATAAATTGTGCAAGATTACTACTGCTGAAGTCCATAGTGGTTAAAATTCCACAATATTTTTTTTGTAATAATTTGATTACATATTGCAAATACAAAAATAAAAGATTAATACAAATTAAGAAAAAAAATTAAAGTAAAAATTTAAAAGTAAAGAGGAGAAGTACAAACAGGTAGAAGAAAGAAAATAAAAAACAAGGAAAGGGGGTATATAAATGTGACTCTCCCTTCAGAAAAGTATAAACAACTTCATTAACCAAATACTTTCTGTAACATTTCAATAAAATAAAATAAAGATATCTTCTTCCTATATCTCACTCCTTATCAATAATCCAATTATAGAAACTCATCATTCAGTCTTAATCAGCAACATTCTACCAAAAACAATTACATATTATATTTTAACTTTAATCAATCTATTTTGTATTCCAACTCAACATTTTCTCTAAGAAATACTGTAAAGCAAAAACAACAATAATCAATCTCTCATTTATAAACTGATTTTTAAAGCCTAGTTGTCCAATCCTGGTCAAAGAGAAATTCCATTAATGGCATGTATGTATGTATGTATGTATGTATGTATGTATGTATGTATGTATGTATATATGTGTGTATTGTGTCACAACCCCTGGTATGCCCAAATATGGGAGGGAGCATACTGCTTCCCTTTTTCTGTCTTTCGGCTCACCCTAGGAGCCATCCAGGCAGAAAGCCATTTTTTATGTTGCCTTTGTTACATTTGTGTTATATTTGTGCTGATAAATAAATAAAGGGAGATTAGTATAGATCTATTTCAAGCTATTTAGCTCTCATCAGCTAGCCATATCCTTACTGGGAATCAAACCTGGGCTGTATTACATATCAGGCAGTTGTATTAGCCACTATAAAAATAAAAAAAATAAAAAAAATGGCTTTCTGCCTGGATGGCTCCTAAGGTGAGCCGAAAGACAGAAAAAGGGAAGCAGTATGCTGCCTCCCATATTTGGGGATACCAGGGGTTGTGACACAATACATACCTATTTTCCCTGGCTTAGCTGATAAAGGAGGAGAGCTTGTGGCTTAGTGGCTAATACAACTGCCTGATAGGTAACTAACACACACACACACACACACACACACACACACACACACACACACACACACACATATATATATATATATATATATATATATATATATATATATATATATATATATATATATTCGTAGATTTTCACAGGTGTAGGTATGCTGGTCTTGTTGTATTCAGGTCTTACATGGGATAACCTTGATAACATTAGTCCACTGTGAATTGCTTCTCTTTACTTTTCTTGATCTTTATTCCTGTCAAATAATGTCCTACAAGCTGATATCTTATCAGATTCTCTTTGTCTCCTCTCATGAAAAGTTTCATTAATTTAATGACTCCCTTTTATAAATCTAAGATAAGGACTTTCAAAGTCTGATTTGCTATTGTATGACCCCCTTTAATTATTTAGGTAGCAGCTGGTTTAATCTGTAAATCCATTGTGGCATCTTTTTCCATATCACTCTTCTATTTTAAATACGTTTTCAGATCCACAGTATCTTTTCCCATATCACTTTTGTAATCTCACATTTTTTAAAAATCCCAATCCACATTCAAATCAGCCTCAGTCAATGTTTTATTCAGTAACATCTGTTGTTCTTCTATATCCTCTGTTATAGTATCAGACAATCTTATAAGTAATTTCTGAATACATTGCTCCCAAACAGCCTTTATTTATTCTATAGTCAAACACTATTACTCTATTGTATTTAATGGGTCTCTTCTCTTTTAATTGTAATCCTTAGTTCTCTCTGATTCCCTCTAGTCAACCTTCAAAGTTCCTTCTTATCATCTGTTTACTTTCCAATCAGCAACACTTTCCCACAGGAATATTTCTTACAATTAATTTCTTTATGTGTTCTTTAATCTTCATATATTTCTTTATAAAACTTTAAACATCCCACAGGTGATATTCTTTCATCTAGCCCCTTAGCTTTCCAAAATCAATTTACTAGTCCCCTTTTTGCTGTGTTCCAAAAATTAAAGTTACTTATTTTAAAACTTAAACTTACATAGAACTTCTTTCACCCAAGAGAGATAGGAAGTCTCCCAGTATATTAAAACTTGTCCTTCTGAAGGTTTTCTTAAAAACTAGAAAATCAGTAACAAGCAGCTTCCTAAAGTAAGAGAGGACATGAGTAAACCAAGATCCAATTTGAAGGTGTGGAACCTAAGCTTAGACAAGATGATTTTCCCATTTCCCTGGCTCCCAGCACTCTTGAGCATGCTGGACATTATGATTTTACCATCTATTTGTAGGACAATTCTGGATGGATCCAAAGTCTGGATGATCCTTGTCCTCTCCTTAGTTCCAAGAGGAGTTCCGAGGAGTTTACACTTTCACTAGGTCAATATTTGGCCACAGCCATTGACTGTTTAAACCAGACCCTTCTTCAGTCTACCATTTCTGTCCACCAGTGTCATTATTTCATAATTTGAAGGAATTAAGAGTTCATTATGGGTGACCCCAGCTGGAATCTTCACTTCACAGTGGAATGCAAACAGAAGAGAGGCAATGTGGTATAGCAGAGGAAACCACTTAGGTTCAGATGTTGACTGGGTGACTTTGGACTAGTCATTCTCTCTCAACTCTTGATTGAAAAGTCATAATACATACTGTATACCTACCATCTGCACCACACCAACAAGCTAGATTGCCAGCCATAACTTTCAACGAAAAGTTCTCTCTCTATATATAATATTTTTATAATGTATATAACGTTTAGGGTTTTTTTTCCGTTGTTGATGCACCTTTTTTAATGTTCTGATTGGGTTTTTTTCCCTTTTATGTCTTCTTGGATTTTTATTGAGTTTTGTATTTTGTATTTTAACTTTGTTCTGAATAATAATAATAATAATAATAATAATAATAATAATAATAATAATAATAATGTTCTTCTTCCTAAAATGGACTGATTCAGAATGATTTTTGTGTGTGTTTGTATGCACACACATTGAATATTATTTAGCAATAATAACCTCCACATAGGTCTTTTCCTGGGATTAATGACAGTGGGGGGGGGGGGTTCATCCTCTCCGAGTTAGTTGTAATTCCTTAGGAAACATTGGTGCCTTGATTATTATGTTTAATTAGCACTGAGAATGTGTGTGTACATGTTAGAAGAGAGTGGTTAGATTTCCTGCCCTGAAAGTAACAACATGCCATCTTTATCTCATTAATTTGCTTTTTTTTTTGAGGGGGGGGGGGGGGAGAAAGAAGGCAGGAAGGAAAATCCAGGATTGCAGGCCTAAAAACCTCAGCATAAGGTGAAACCTATTTAAACAGGGCAAATTCCCTGTGAAAGCCTTGCTAAAGCCTTGGATCTGCAGCCTATCAGGAAATGCCTTTCTCTAAAAATGTCAAATGTTTTTGTAAACAGGTCAGGGCAAGCAAGAGGTGGTGACTGGGAGCAGGAATAACTTCCCCAGGGTTTTGTGCAGAGCATAATAAGCCTTTGGGAGCTCGTGAAATAACAAGCACTAGCCCGGCATGAACCAGCTTTCGTAAGCAATGGCATAAATAATTGTACATCAGGAATGTTGTTCTATTTTTTTTTATTTTTCCAGTGTCCTAGAAAAAGAATGACAAAAAAATTATCCCAAACAATAAGGGCTCAATGGAACGTGGGAATGGAACAATTGGTTCAACTAATTCATGCATTTACTACAGACACTGTTAAACAGGAACTAGATTTTAATTGGAGTGGCTGCCTGAGAAAATGAAAAAGCCGCATTATCCGAAAACTCCAGAAATCCTATAATTCACATAGTTAACAGGACAAATATTCTCCTAAATACTGAAGAATACACTTTTCAACTTTGGGGTTAAAGGGCTGACTAATAGACTCATCTCTGGAGAGAAACTCAAGTATTTTCCATTTATATTTTACTTCATTCTGGTTTTCCTGACTGAAACAAGTCTGGAAGCCAGCTCTCTTTTGATTTCCTTCACAGGCATTTTGAAAACCAATGCAGCAGGAAGTAGATCCAATGACTTGAGGTGTGCACAATCTCTTCCCAGTCAAGAAAGTTAGTTGCCCTTTGTGTCATGTGCCAGGAACAAAAGTCCAGGCTTTTGAAGACAGAAGAAGACAAAATTAAATAAGAATTACTTATTTTCCCATCTGGGTTCATTTCACTGCATTTCATTCTAACCAAATGATTATCAGTAATATGGGTTTGGCAGGTGAGCTCATAATTTCCTCTGTTACATGAAACATCAACATTTGATCACTGTCATGCCCTTGATATAATTTGTGTATATACTGTTTTTGTTCTCTGTCCCAATCTAGTGGACGGGGCAAAATATTGATCTGTATTGTTTGAGAGCTGATGCAGCCCTTTAAGGGTCATCTACCTGTAAACCTCACTCCCAAAACAAGGGCATCCTGGGAAGACAGACTCCATTTCCTTTAGCATTTGGAAGGAAACAGAAGCACCAGGAAGAATCCAGCCAAATCCATGGCGCATGTTCATCTGAGAACAAAAATTCACATCCCATACACACAGTATCGCTGGTGAGATTTAGATTTTTCTGTATTTGTTAATTGTTATGCTTACCAGCAACTCAACACTGCTTGTTTTGTATATGGGTTTTTATCATATGTATTTCTATTTTTTCCAATATCACCCATCTGGTTCCTTTAATAAAGCATCCAGATCTATGCACATGGTCTGTTTTATTGGAGGACTAGCCGATAACCAGCGTTGCCTGGGTATTTATTTATAGGAAGGAAATGTCCGGACCAAACTTAATTTCTAATGTTGTATTTTTCCCCTTACAAGAGGGAGCCCCCTTGTGGAGTACTATGAAGCTGTTACCATGGCAACTCCACTGTGCCGCACAGTAGAAGCCATTTTACAGCAGTATGGTAGAAGCCATTTTAAGGCTCTACAGGCTGTATCTTAACAGAACACATACCCTTAGGGGCTTTCCCCAGTATCCCATGGTACTTGTTTCCAGAGAGTAAGTCATCTGTGTACCAAGTTCGGTTGAAATCGCTCAAGACGTTCTAGAGTTATGCTGGAACATACACACACACAGCCGTATGGATAGATAGATGATAGATAGATAGATAGATAGATAGATAGATAGATGGATGGATGGATGGATGGATGGATGGATGGATGGATGATAGATAGATAGATAGATAGATAGATAGATAGATAGATAGATAGATGATAGATGGATGGATGGATGGATGGACGGATAGATAGATGATAGATAGATAGATAGATAGATAGATAGATAGATAGATAGATAGATAGATAGATGGGTTTAGTTGCATGTCAAGCTGCACACAGAATAATGTGTAGTGAGGAAAAAACAGTCACAATTTTGGGATGGCTTTGGAAACTGCACCTTGGGCTTTTCAAGCTACCTGAAACTGCATCTTCTGGGATGAATTCCTTTGTTGCCATGAATGATGCCACTGTTTCAAGGAAAGAAAGCCATCAAAACTGTACCGTTCTTAAATGGGAATAAGAAAGCAGCTAAGTATCCCTGTAGATACGATGTTTAGTTTATTTTTTAACCTTATAATTAGCAAAAAAGCAAACAAACCTGTTTTATGGGTGTTTTTTCTTGTTTCCTTTTTTCCTTTTTTAAAATTTGTGTATTTTTGTTTTTGTTTTGGCATCCTCCTTGTATATGTCGTATATATGTCTTGGTATATGTTTTGTTATATGTATGTCGATATATTTATTTCCTATGTTTTGTTGTACGCCGCCCCGAGTCCTTCGGGAGAGGGTGCGGCTAAGAAATAAATATTTATTATTATTATTATTATTATTATTATTATTATTATTATTATTATTATTATTATTATTATTATTATTATTATTATTATTATTTAATCAATAAAAGAAGGAACAATAACTAGTTATGTAAAAGCTGTCTGTAGAAAGCCATGCCTATATACAGTGCAATAATACTGAGCTTGGAAACATTTTAAATTTGAAGATGCAGATTCTTCTTTAGTTTATAAGAGGAACACATCATATTTCATTTAAAATGGCAGTAATTGCTCAACTTTGCAGAATGCTTTTACTCTTTGTAAATCAGGATTTCCTTCTAACATCATTATTACAATTGTTTTTAAACAGGAATGTGTATATATTATGTCTGCATCTACTGATAACATTTCTAGGCAGCTTGCAATAGATTGACAAAGATTTCTGACTTTCAATTAAACAACAGTAAAAAGCAGATAACCTGACCTACACACACAGACACGCATATACACAGAGAGAGGGGGGAGAGGGAGGGAGGGAGGGGGAGAGAGAGAGAGAGAGAGAATTAAGAAACGATGTATGTTGGATGATAATCATGTGTTTGGTATGGAAAAACAGTGAGTTCAATTCTGTAACTCATAACAAATTCCTGGGCTCAAGAATTTATTTATTTACTATTACTACTTTTTGTCAATTTATGCAAAATAAAACAAAAACAATTAAAAACGCTCAATCCCACAGGTGGCATGAAACAATGGAACCGTAATCAAATCAGATCAAATGTGGGGACTCACAATCACCACAAACCCAGCAGTGGTGGGATTCAAAGAATTCTACTACCAGTTCTGAGGGCATGGCGGGCATGGCAGGGGAATGATACTGTAAAATCCCCATTCCCTCCTGATTAGCTGGGACTCGGAAGGCAGAGAATAGATGGGAGCGGGGCCAGTTAGACGTGATATTTACTGGTTCTCTGAACTACTCAAAATTTCCGCTACTGGTTCTCCAGAACTGGTCAGAACCTGCTGAATACCACCTCTGAAACCCAGGCTGTAGATCCGAGCTGAGTCTTAAGTGCTTTTCAAGATCCTAGGAGGGAAGGTGCTGCTCAAATCTTGAAGGGAATGCTATTGCAGAGGTCAGGAGCCATGACATTAAAGTTGTAGGGTTCTCTAGGTATCTCAGATGCTTTAGGGAAGCAGAATGCTTAGAGCAAAGCAGCTTATGGGGCCCTGAGATAGAGAGGAGTCATGCTATGCGTGCATAGATGCTAGGATGTTATCGTATCATGGCCTATTTTTCCACTGAAGACAAACAATTTCTCTTCTATAGACATCATTGATACCTTTCAAACTTGGCAATTTTGAGCTGTGTGGATTTTAACTAGCTGGGGAATTTTGGGAGTTGAAGTCACACATCTTAAAGATGCCAAGTTTGAAAAACACTAATCTTCATCAAGATAATATCAGTCAAGCAACATTAATTATTTTCTTTTCATTTTTTAATTCAAGAATTAAAATACAAACTCACAAAAGAACAAGAAGAGCAAAAATAAACTAATCCAGGCAAAAAGCAAACATAAGTGCAAAAAGAAAGAAAGAAAAGAAAAGAAAATACACATATCTTGTTCCCCCTAGTTGAATACTGGTAAACATACCACAACATTATTAGATTCCCCCCCCAATATATAAGCTTCTGCAACTCTATTTACCCAAAATCATCTCTCTACTGTAGAAAGTAAGTGTTAACAGGTAAGCCTAACAATAGAAACTAACTTCAAAACTCTATGTTAATAATCCATTACTGTGTTTTACTTGCAGAAAGTCTGCAACGGCTTCAATTTCAACCTTAACCAGTACTACCGTTGTTTCTTGTCAATCCAGTATCAATTATCCTTGATTGATTCTTAATAATAAACTTTTTCCTTAAAATTATGAGATCTTTCCATATAATCACATTTTATTCCTCAGAGCAGGGCTGTCAAACTCACGGCCAACGGGCTGGATGCATCATGTGCTGGCCACGCCCACCCCTGTTTTAGTGAAGGGGGGAAAGTCATGATACGTTACATAATGATGTGATGACAAGAGTTTGACTCCCCACCCCACCCCAGAGTCTAAGATTTCTGTAGTAGGTTTCTCCACAACATTTCTTGTTCAGAAAGTCCATAAATTTTCTTAAGCAAGTCCATTTCATCACTTCATTCTGTCATCTCCGAATTTGTTGGATTCATAGGTCTTTCAGCTATCTGCGCCAAATCTGTAATTTTCCAGCAAAATTCCTTCTCCTCAAACTCCAATCAAGCAACATTGATTATAAGTGCTGTTCTGGGTCTGTTCCAGGGATGAAATTCAGCAGGTTCTGACAGGTTCTGGAGAACCGGTGGTGGAAATTTTGAGTAGTTCGGAGAACCAGCAAATACCACCTCTGGCTGGTCCCAGAGTGCGGTGGGAATGGGGATTTTGCAATATCCTTCCTCTGCCACACCCACCAACCCATGCTCACAGAACTGGTAGTAAAAAAAATGGGAATTTTACCACTGGTCTGTTCTTTGTACTCATCTCTTATGAATAGATCGGAATTTCTAATATGAAGCAAAACAGATCGATAGAACTAATGGATCGGCTATCTGCCTATGTTTTTGAAAGAACAGAACTCTTGGGAGAGAACATCACTAAATGATCATTTCTGCCATAGAACAGGCCCAAAAGTGTTACCGGGTCTATTACACTAAATTATTAATCATCGAAGAAATGATCTCAGTTTAGCGATAACCAAATAATTTCAATTTTCTACATATCAAATTAGCTGGATGTTCTTTTATTTGCTTAATCCTGTAATAGCATGTATTTTTAGATGGCATTTAATTCGTTGCTCTATCCATATTTACTGAGATCCTGGGAGGTGAGTCAGGGGTGGGCCATGTTCTGTTCTAGTATGCATTCTTGTGTACATTCTAGTCCTCTTTGCTTTATCTCATTCTGCTTCAGAGACTTTTCTTGGTCATTCTTGGAAGAGGATTCTGAACATCTTCATCTATCTTGAGCATATCTAAAGGGTGTTAAAAGAGGACTCAAGGGTTCTGCTGGCTTTTGCAGCAATCTTCTTCATTTTGGAGAAGAGGTGGAATTCAGCGGGTTCTCTCCAGTTCGGGCAAACTTATAGCGGCGGCTGCCTGAGGCTCCGCCCACCTGCCCTGACATAATACATGAGCACTGTACATGCACAGATGAGGCGTGTGCACTCACATTTGGAAATTGGTAGCGAAGGTAAGTGAATCCCACCACTGATTTGGAGGGCTGGGTAGTGAATGTTTGGTAAGAAACCTCTTCTAGCTTTCACTTGTGATGGAGGACATCAAGGGGCAGAAGGTAGAGAAAGAGGTTTTAAGGCAACACAAGGAATTTCAGCAAGGAAAATTGCATCATTTATTTTCTCCATGAAGAGAACTGTGCCACCTCCTTTCTATAAAGCACATCATGAAGGCAAATGTAAACTTCTTAACACAGCCAAGAGAGGTTTTTTTTTTCCTCCCAGAAAATGCAGAGTTTCAAAACCACTATGATAACAGTTTTGATTTTGTTTCAGGAAGCATAAATATTCAGAGATAACCAAGTCACATCAGAATTTATGAAAGCTCATAATCCTCAAGTTTCTGATTTACGATGTAACAGAAAGTGGCTTAATGGGTCTGGGAGTAAGGAAAAGGAAAGAGAACTTCTTTGTCTCTCTATTATAACATAGCTCAAGCCTACATCTGATATTTAAATTTAATCTAAATCTAAAAGGCTGGTCCCCATTTCTTACACTCCTAGTCTACAACTAAGGCTCATGCAATGAAAGAACACATGAGGGGTTGACAGGCTGACTTGATTCCTAACAAGTGCCAAAGCTACGCATCCTGTCACGATATGAAGAAGATACTTCCCTACTATGCATTCTTAGGCCAAAGTAGGAAATAGTTTATCTCAGGGGTGTTCAAACTCACGACAACACATTGTCACCATGTGATGCATCACAACTTTTTCCCCCTTCAGGGAAACAGGGGTGGCCATAGCCAACGTGTGATGCATCCAGCATCCAGCCCGCAGGCCACGAGTTTTCTTACTTGTCCATAAGCTTGGAGAACTAAGAGCGGATGGTACATGGCAAATATGGAAAAATCTAAGACAGTGCAACTGCAAAGCTTAGTACCACACTGGAACCTCCACTTAGCATCCTTTAGCACTTGTGGCATTTTACCTTAATGACAAGTATAGGAAGGGGTGGGCTTCAAAAATTTCAGCAACAGGTTCTTTGCCGAGTTGTTGAGTGGGTATGGCCATGGTGGGCTTGGCATAGTCGGCCTCCTGCACCATGGTGAGGGGAGGTGTTTTCCTCTTTCCGAGCCTCCAAAGGCTTTCCTCAAGCCTCTGGGAGGGTGAAATCTGCCTTCCAGGCTCTGGAGGCCTTCTGGGAGGCCTATTTTCCCCCTCCCCGAGTCTCGAGGAGGGGAGGGATGAGGTGGGCGGGGCTAGCCAGCAGTGGGATTTGGAGGTTCTCCAAACAGGCCATAATGTTGGCTATGGGTTCTCCCGAACCCAGGCAAATCCATAGCAACCCACCCCTGTGTATAGGGCAGAGGTAGGCTGGGTTGCTCCATAACATGTGTGAATTCTATTTTGACGTTCCCAAGTGTTATGGGAGGGATTCTACCATTGTTTGCTGCCTTCTTTTATTCACCTGCCAAAGGCGAAGTAGCAAGTCCTCCTTACCGCTCTGTCTCGCCCTTGGCACCTCCAGTTAATAGGCTGAGAATACACAGAGCCCCAGGATGTTATAGAACATAAGTGAACAAAATAATGTTTGATTTGCATCGTGTAGAAAGACCAGAGAAGACAGCTTTTCTTGGCATGCTGTTAAGAGTTTCTTGGGGTAAACCAAGGGTGGTCACTCTGAGGCAATCAGGGATGCAGGCAGTTGCCAAACCCCTCTTCTGTGCCCCTTAGATTGTCCCACTTGCTGAAAAGCAGCAATGTAGTTTCCCACCAGTTTGTGGCAGGAAGCAGATTGCATCAGTAGCTTAAGTAGCTTGCCTTAGTCCAACCTCTTCTCTCTTATCAGTCCACCTACTGTGCTGATTTCCACAGGAATGTTGAAAGCCCAATGGTTAACTTGCAAAATGTTGCCCATCCAATATAAGAATTTTAAGGATCATCCTTACTTACCTAAAATCACAAGGGTGCTAATACTCTTCCATTCTTACTGATGTTTTTACCTTTTCACTCATTTAACTGTGCAGAGACATCACACACACACATACACAGAACAATGAAAGTACCAGTATATATATATATATATATATATATATATATATATATATATATGTGTGTGTGTGTGTGTGTGTGTGTGTGTGTGTGTGTGTGTGTGTGTGTGTGTGTGTCTGTCTGTCTGTCTGTCTGTCTGTCTGTCTGTCTGTCTGTCTGTCTGTCTGTCTGTCTGTCTGTTGTATTTGTGCTGATAAATAAATAAAGGGAGACTTTTTTAGTTTTAGTTATAGGGATTGTTATTGTTAATGCTGTCATTTGTTATATCTCTGGGTCTTTGGTCTGACTGCAGGTAGTCCTCTACCTATGTTCACAATTGGGGTCAGAATTTCTGTTATTAAGATTAAGATGTTGGATAGCTATTTGTCTGAAACGGTATAGGGTTTCCTGCCTAGGCAGGGGGTTGGACTAGAAGATCTCCAAGGTCCCTTCCAACTCTACTATTGTATTGTATTGTATTGTATTGTAAGATGGTTATTAAGCGAGTTGTGCCCAACTTTATGACCTTTTTTGTCACAGTTCTTAAGAGAATCACTGCCATTGTTAACTGAATCACATTGTGAAGTGAATCCAATTTTCCCCAATGACTTTGCTTGTCAGAAGTCGGCTGGGAAGGCTAAAGCAAATGCCGAACCCAAGATACTGCAACCATCACAAATACATGACAGCTGTCAAACACCCAAATGTTAACCATGCGATTCTGGGGATGCTGCAATAGTCATAAGTGCGAAGACTGGTTGTTAGTTACTTTTTTCAGTGACAAACTTTGAATGTTTGCCAAATGAAATGTTGTAAGTCAAGGACCACCTGTATACAATTAAAACAGTTGAAAACCTAGTAACAAAACATAACTTGGATTAAAAATCAATCCTTACAATTGGTAAAACACCACAGGGGTTCCACCGTTCCAGTAACCCCAGCCCTGCAAATAGAGCCAGGCATTAAGGGGTTTCTGCAACCCCAGAGATGTGGGCACCATTCTGTTCTGAAGGGATTCTATTCTTGGCCACAGGACTGTGGTAATCCCTAAAGTGCTTTTTTTTTTCAAGAGGCAACTGGACTTTCTGGTTTTTCTTTGAAGGCCTTTCGCTTCTCATCCAAGAAGCTTCTTCAGCTCTGTCTGGATGGCTGGGAATGGAAGGATCTTTCCATTCCCCACCATCCAGTCAGAGCTGAAGAAGCTTCTTGGATGAGAAGCGAAACTTCTTCAAAGAAAAACCAGAAAGTCAGTTGCCTTTTGAAAAAAAGCACCTTTGGGACAACCATGACCTAGATGACTGAGAATCTCCATAGACATGACTGTGGTAAGTTTCAGGCCTTGATTCAAGGCCTTGATAGGAAATTATGAGGGTGTACATCAGTGGTGGGTTTCCACTTTTTTTTACTACTGGTTTACGTGCAACCACCACCGCTACTACTGGTTTGCCTGATCAGGGCTGAACCGGGAACAACCCATCTCTTGTGTATGTCATGCTCAACCTTCAAGTTCTGTCCTTCCTCAGAAACAAAGCTGGAGAGTAGTATGGCCTTACAGTTTTAAAGAGGGACAAGTTAAACAATATGATTGGCAGATTTCTCTGGTTTCATAAGACTGGTAGAAACGTTTTGAATACATGATCCCAATGAACAAAGGTAGCAGACCCAGAGGTAATGTGGTGCTTAGCATGTCTGACAGCATAAGCCTCTACATAGAGTAAGCCCCATTCTTTTGAATGGGTCAGCTCATGGTGGATTGCAGTTTTCTTAATAAATTGCTGAAGACATCGCTAGAAAAAAAAAGATCTCGCCATTGCTTTAAATTCAGGAACAAGAGCTCAGTCTCATGGCTGTGAGTTTTAAAGTCAACATAAACTGTGGCCGAAATATTCTAACCATCAGTTCCTCAAAGCTAGCTGCACTTAAACCAAAATATAGTTTTATTTGGCTAACCCCAATGTAGGATGTGGTCACCAGCCTCTGGAGCCACACAATCAGAATTCAATGAGACACCACCAGAGTTAAAGTTGTTGTTTTAAGCACGAAAGCCATAGCTGTATTATTCTCACAATTTCAATATGTTCAGCAAACAAATATCACCATAGCAACTGATTCATTGCTTTCCAGTTTTTCTTTCAAGGCTAAATTCACATCATTCTGGGTAGTGCTTAAGATAAATTGAGAATGGCCGATTTTATTTTAATCAACAGAGTTTTTCACTGTGTTGCTCCTATGAACTGCTTCTTGCCTTCAAATACAACAATTAAAACAGTGTAAGGATTTCATAACACCCTTCCCTTTCATCAATTGGTCATTTTAAATTAGCTGTCTTTAGGGCCATTAGTTGCCCAGTTTTTTCCACACGTAGCTATACAGAGCCTCTCCCCTCAATGTTTTGCCCTGCTAGAGTTTGAAATGTCTCAAAATATCCAGACTTCTGCTGTTCCATAACTCAAAGACCAATTAGGAGTGAGGAGACACTGGATCAGAGAAAGCTGCTGCCACCAAAAGTTGGTGTCATGGTGCTGATATATGCAGCGGGAGAAGATGGGCTGCCAAAAGTTGACCTATCTGCTGTCCAAGGACTCGGCCTACAATAGTTGAGTCAAGAAGTTCTCTTTCTTCTACTACCCCTCATTTGTTACCCTTCATGCGTTTAAGGAGAAGTGAATGGAAGTCAGGACTTCAAAATCTAAATTTCAAAGACTGAAGCTTCAAAGTCTGAATTTCCTCTTCTTCCAGGAAGAGGAGGAATCCACCCATCATCCAATCACCACTGTTGCCAAAAGGTTTATCTTAAAGCTGACTTCCCCTGCCCCACCCAGCTACCCCTGTCATGCCCACCAAGCCATGCCCACCAAGCCATGCCATGCCCACTAAGCCACGCCCACAGAACTGGTAGTAATTGTTTTTGAATCTCACCACTGCACCAGCCCCAATACAGTGAGGACTGCTGGAAAGAAAACCAGGGGAAATCACAGCCCCCAACGCAGACAAACTGCAGCCCAAACATATGATTATTAGTAGGAACTCCTGCTTCTTTTACACTGCCCAGAATAAAATATAAATTAATAAAAAGAAATGGTGATAGCTATTGCTGGTTTTTATGTCTGTGGATCTAATTAGGGAGTTATAACCCATCCCCAGTGAAGAAAAAAAACAACAATATGATTCTTCTGCCTTGATGTTGCTAAATTCAATAGTTACATTAGGAAACACTATTTTGGTGGACTCTCTCATTATTTGAACATATGTCTTGGCTTGGCTTGGGGAAGAGTGCTGTGATTGTGGTCAACTTGGGTTCTACCCATTATTCATGCCTTGAATCTATCCCATTCCTCTAGGACATGAGAGACAAACAGACTGCCTGCGGAGAAGGGACAAACCAACATTTGTTTTCTTTAGTTCTGATTTTATTTACACTACAGTGAAGAAGACAGGAGGGGAAAAAAAGAAGTAAATACACTTTGTACACCACACAATGCACAATAATTCGAATACAGCAACCCCCCCTTTCTCTCCTGAGAAAGTTCCAATAATCTTTCTTAAATGAAATAAGGATGCAATTAAGTTATATCCATGCTCCGTGACTGTCATCATACAATGGCTTTAGTATTTAAAAAAAGGGGGGGGGGAGAGAACGTCATAAAACCGTGTGCAAAATCTTGTTATCATACTCATCCTCACTGAATTTGAGAGGGCTTCAGGAAGTTTTTGAGAAATACCCAACACCCAGAGACAGATGGTACAATGTAAGAATAAGATAAATTTATTAAGAGTGATCCTTGGTAAATTAACTGTACATCAGGGGAATCATTATTGGCAAAGAAAACGGGGCAGATCTCTTTGGGTGGCATTTTTTTTAATTGAAAAATCGCTGGTCTTTTAAGAACTGCCTGGTTCCATCAATTTCCGCAAAGACTTTTGTTCTGTTTTTCAGAATCCAATGGAAAAAAAAAACCCCACCACATTCCACCTCATTCTGATCGTGTGTGTGTGTGTGTGTGTGTGTGTGTGTGTGTTAGATGGCAAAATCATTAGAGAAAACTGTGAGAGATAAAACCGTAACTTTTTAAATCCGGATACTTTGAATTTCATTATGGAAGAACAAATCAACAGGCAGTAGGATTTGAAATTTGTTGTCCTGGGTCTGATACCAAGAACAGAAAACACCTGTCCGATCGAAAAGATCGTTGAAAAAAAAAGTTTTAAAATGACAACCGAAAATGAACTGAGGTTGTCATATGGTCAGCAGAGGTGGTATTCAGCTGGTTCGGACCGGTTCGCCCGAACTGGTAGCGGAAATTGTGGGTGGCCCTGCCCACCTGCCCCGGCTCTATTGCACCCCATTTAGGCCCCCTTTTAAGCCAAAGTGCATGTGCAGCAGGCTGCACGCATGCATGGACGTGCCATGTGCAAACGAAGTGAACAGACGTGGCGCATGCCAGTGAAGCAAGTGGACGTGGCGCATGTGAGCGAAGCGCGCATGCAAGCTCACATTTGCGAACCAGTAGGGAAGGTAAGTGAATACCACCCCAGATGGTCAGAGTATAGGAGTTGTTCCCTTGATAAGGTGGCATTGGCTTTCAAAGAAATGTGTTGTGTAAACATTGGAAAACCTGAAAATTGAAGTAAACAAATGTTTCCAGTATCCATGGAGAGAATTCACTTGAGAGGCTAATTCTGGTCCTTTCCAAAACTCTTTGGAGAAAATGGGAAAAGATAAGAGGCTAGATCTCACAAGCATGGCAACAGATGGCATTCTTTGCATCAATGGTCAAGTTCTTTATAGATTTGGAGAGAAAAAAGTTTATTCCTCATTCAAGCTTTTAGATGATGCTCACGTCCGACCCACGAAGACTTGATTCTTCGGCTTTGTATCACTAACCTTTGGGGAATACTTTCCATTTTCCTTGGAAGAGGAAGTCTCCACATGCCACAAAGAAGGAAGGAAGAATGAACACAAGATAGAGTCGGCTACCTCCACTTAATGACCAGCACTATATTCACAACCTCATTTGCTTTTGTTCCTACTGTGTGCTTGAATGCTGCCGATGAGAAGGAATTAATTTTATTGAGGGCAACTCAATGAATTAAATGGGGGGAAAGAAGCCTTGCTCAGTTGGGTGGAAATATCTTGGCAGACGGCACAGCAGCCGGTCAGATTCAAAACTCTTTATATCTCTGGCAGCATGAGGGGCCAGGAGGGGTCTGATTCCAGATAAGCTGTAGGGCAACTTATTCCAAGGCTCTTCGAGACAACAGAGGCATGCAGCGATTTTGTCTTTTGATTCTTGACCAGGCCTTTCTTTCTTATATCAAGATGCTCTAAATCTGTTCATGAAGCCTACATCCTCTCCCTGCACGTCGATTCAACAAAACACCCAATAAAAAACTAATTGTCCCATGGTGAATTGGAGAAGAAGAAAAGGTATTCGGCATAATGTTATGGTCATGGAAAGCCCTTTTGCATTGTCACCATCTGGTGCGCCGCATTCGCCATGAATGGAATAATAGAGTCCCAAATAAGTCCTTTTGGACCTACAAAACAGTTTTCTCACCCGCGTTGGTATCCTTCACAGCAGAAGTGCCCCCGTCATTTCACACTGCATCTGCACCTTCCTTTGATGGAGTGCAGAGCTACCAATAAGTTACTATATACTTAATTAAGCCCACATAATTCTCTTCAAATGAGCAGAAAAGAGGGCGAGCCGGCCAATAGAGGGAGAGAAAAGACTTGCAAATGAGGCTTGAGGGGGCCAGCAGTGATTGAGATGGATAGCCATCCCATGCCACCATAGTTTCCTGCCACACAGAGGGAAATGCTGCAAAAGAATTAGACAGCTCAACAGCTGTTTATAATCCTACGCAAGAAAGGGGGAAGCAGCCTTCCCCTTGAAGTGATTGCAGTCCTTTTGTGGCCTAATCTTGCTTTTCAGAAAGTGTTACAATCCATTTGCTTAGATTTCTATAAGGTGCTCTGTTTTCAAGGCCTCATTAAAAGCCCTTTAAGAACCCAGAGGATTGCCTCTATGGTCTTTGTTTGCATTCTGAAGCAGGTTCAAGAGGCTTCAAATGTGTGTGAGGAGATTTTAATAGCAGGCCTACAGTTGTAGGGGAAAAAGGAACATTTAATTTATGTTGTAATCAAGCAATTGATACACATGGAAAAGCTAGAAGAAGAGCATAAACTGTGACTTTAGCAGCATCTCATGTCTGACATGAGATTAAAAACACTGAGAAACTGTCATTTCAAAATCCTTTTAAAAAAACTTTAAATACAGAAAGACTATCTTCTCCTTCTTTTTTCCAGTTCTCCGATGTGGAATCCAGCCAAGCAGCTGCTGCTTCACCAGTGAGATTTATCACTTGGTGATATACCCCACTTTAAAAAAATATGCATGCACATGAATGTTTCCTAAATGAATTTTGGCAGTATTCAACCTGAATTCAACCAAAGGTTTAGTCATTGCCGAAAGATTGAGTCTAAATAGTAAGCGACTTTTGATAGTTTGGATGGGACACCACAGAGATTCTCATCAAAGATTAAAAAGCAGCATTTTAAAAAATGCCCCCGATTCACCAAAAATCAATTGGATTTTAGCTAGTCATGGCTAAGAGCCATCCCACTGCTTTTAATGGGACTCAGCGCAGATAGCCTGATAGTCGATATTCTATGAATATATATCACAAATATTTTTTTTATCAAGATACCTAGCAGGGATATGAAACTATGAAAAATTATACATATTACTTAACGAAGCCAAAATGTATGCTAGAGATCAATGCAACATAACAGTAAAAAAACAAACAAATAGCATAATAAGAGTGTTTTTTGTGTTCTTTGAAGCATAAACGTTTTCAATAGATGATATCTCTTGTCTGTAACACATGGATGGGCAATCCTTTTGCTTCTAGGTTGATGCAGCAATGGGTGGTAGATTAAGAACCATATGGTGATAATAAGCATAGATGACATCAGCCATAAATTAGGCTTGGGCTCCCACTCTCCATGCTCTTTTATACAATGTACAAGCTCTCTTTTCCCCTTCCCTCACCCCATTTCTCCTACATACAAACATACTATTTCACATTAACTTTCAGACATACACAAAGCCCTCAATTCTCAGCATG